>NC_060902.1:16699272-16894272 GCF_014805685.1 Silurus meridionalis
TGGAATGTAATTTAAAAGAATAGGAATCGAATCTCACTAATTTATTACTCATTCATTCTGTGTAATCAAATAGGCAGCAGAATAATTTTAGCATAATATAATATATTTTAATGTATAAAACTTAAAATATGATGATGATAACAATAATAATAGCAAAATTAAGTTAAATCTTACAGTAGTATAATAACAATAGTAGAATACAATAGGAGTATAGTAAAAGGTACTATAATTGGATGATAGTGTAATAATTTACATATAATCCCATGTTAGTGTAATCAGAAGGCAATCTGTACAATAATTCTGTAATATAATCTTTTACAGTGTGTAAAAGAGTAAATGTAGAGTAAATGTGTAGCAGCATCAGTGGTGCAATATTCAGCCTGATAGTACAGTAATGTTCAGTAAGTGTCAGACTTTTGATATGTACAAATATTAGTGTATCAGAGTATATTTGTATTATTCAATGTTAAAAGTAATACAGGCGTATAATTAGAGTTGTATTTTGAAGACTTTGCATTAGAATTGATAGAAATAAACTGGAATTTTACTGCAGGTTATCCTATAACAGGGAATTTACATGTAGTAAAAAAATATCTTGTAGGAAAATCTTTGTTGAAACAACCAGATTTCATGCAATTTGAGTTGAATTTCTCTCCTGCACATTCATCAATCACATGCACACCGCACACCTACTGCAGGACTACTGAGGCCACGCCCCCTACATGCACTGTACATTCCTCCATTACATAAAACACATCACTTCTACAAAAAATTTCCATCCTGGCGATTATTTACGTAAATGACAAATATATTACATAATTACATTTACAACTAAATGAAAGCAAGCTGTTTTATTGACAATCGATGAGGCCAGCTAGATCGAGCTGTGATGCTCTTTCTCCTACCTTCTGTAGTTTTCTGTTAACATACAGAAGTACGGTACTGGTCAAAAGTTTGGACACAAAGCCTGCACCGATTTCATCAAAAATACAGAACCAAATCAAAATATTGTGAAATATATATAAAGAAATATCTATAATTGTTCTACTTACAATTACTCAGACAAAAATGTCATTTTTTATAAATCTGTTTTAGTTTAGTTTGAATGCATGTCAGATTATGACCAAACAAAATGTTTTTATTTATGTTTGTATATCATACAATTTATATATTTCCCCAAATTTCTTATTAATTAAAAAAAATTCCTGTAAATGCCTTATAAGTTTTCAGCTTGGAATATTTCCAAAATTCCTCAGAAGAAGTGCTGATGGAAAGTTTCCGGAAATTTACACTACTAATAATAATAATAATAATAATAATAATAATAATAATAACAATATTATTCTATCTAATCTCATCTAATCTTATAAAAGTGTTAGTGTCTAGATGTTTATGTCGAAAACTAAATGCAGTAGGAACATGTAAAGTGGTAAAACAGTAATATATTCTGAGGCAGAACCCAGGGCCCAAATATATACATCAAACTATAAGGTCTTACAGGCTGCCTACAATCAGGAACGACTCCATATCACATGTACTGTATGATGAACTCTTCATGAACCAGCCACCAGTTTTCAAGATGTGCCACGAATCAAAACCAGCAGAGTGAAGTGACGCCTTACACCTGGTGTATGTACAGTACATCAGGCAATGCTACTTAACACTGCATCCAGCCAGACTTTTCAGAAAGCTTATGATCACCATAGCAACCATTTGTCCTTTTTTGTATGTTACATAACGGCACAATCATGTCGGCGTGTGACATGTGCTCATGAGTTATTATTTGTTGCTATAGAAACGGTCAGGTATTAGAACAGGTGGAATAATTTAAACCGGTGATTCGCAGCTGCACTACTGTCAGGGCCGCTGTTATAGAAAATTAATCAACACATTCTGAGCAAATTTACATCCGTTTTTTTTTTTTTTTATCACAGCAAGCTGAAGTTTTCAAATATGATAGATTTTGAATGGTAATAGGTAGAGGGATGAAGGAATTGATAGATAGATAGAGGGATGAAGGAATAGATAGATAGATAGATAGATAGATAGATAGATAGATAGATAGATAGATAGATAGATAGATAGATAGATAGATAGATAGATAGAGATAGATAGATAGATAGATAGATAGATAGATAGATAGATAGATAGATAGATAGATAGATAGATAGATAGATAGATAGATAGATAGATCATTTAAAAAATTATATATATATATATATATATATAGAGAGAGAGAGAGAGAGAGAGAGAGAGAGAGACAGACAGACAGACAGACAGACAGACAGACAGACAGACAGACAGACAGTTAGATAGATAGATAGATAGATAGATAGATAGATAGATAGATAGATAGATAGATAGATAGATAGATAGATAGATAGATAGATAGATAGATCCATACAGTTAAAGATAAAGAGTTGGGATCTCACGGCGTTTGATGTTATAAAGAAACCAGCCATGTTCTTATATAACTGTCATAATCTGAAACAACTCTTTGTCCTGACCTTCGTGTACCTTATTAATATACACCGTGTATGAAACTCGGTCCATTAGAGCAGATTAGAGAGGATAAAATCAGAAGCGTGCCACATGGCCTGAACTAATGATCCTGTAGCAGTGAAGCATTCTGGGAAACTTTCTGAGAAGATTCTGAGAAAGGCACAAAATGGAAACGATGCTCAATGAAAGATGCTCATGTCTACTCTCTGTACATGTGTGTGTTTACGTGTGTTTACGTGTGTTTACGTGTGTGTGTGTGTGTGTGTGCTGGACAGAGGTTTAAAGACAAGGCAATATTTTATGTTTGTACTCGCTTTCGTTATCAACGTTTCACACCACATGGGTGAGGAGTGTGTTCGGAGATAAAGCTCTTTGGTTTCCTCATCCAAACGAGTGAAAAAAAGCATGGGAGCTGAGTGTGCAAGCCCTCACCCCTGTCCATCAGATCTTGATGGATCTGATGGATAGGGGTGAGGGGTGCAGATCTTACACAGCGATAAAGCTAAAAAAAACCCACTATGCAGCCGTGATGATGTAACACACACACACACACACACACACACACACACACACACACACACACACACACCTTTATAACAACCATTAGTGCCTATAAAGTGTATTCAGTGCCTGGATGAAAAAACAGGTCTGAGATCAGGATGCTTGATCGGCTTTAGACGGCGTTTCACGTTTCAGGTTTAATTCTGAACCTCAATAATCAGAACTGTTCAGAGTGAACTGGGAATCTTTTCTTAACATGCTGCTCGATTTACATGCTCGCAGTTTTGAGGATTTGTGTACAAGTTGTTGATTTTGTTAAAATTTTGAGTAGTGTGTATATGTGTGTGTGCGCTGTATGTGAGATGTATTACGAGTGCACGTTGTGCGATTGTGTGGGAGGATGTTTTTGTGCATGGGGGTTTTGTGTGTGTGCGTGCATTTCAGAAAGAAAACAAGAGAAAGAGATTGTGTGTGTGTTTGTGTGTGTGTGTGTGTGTGTGTGTGTGTGTGTGTGTGTGTGTGTGTGTGTGTGATGAGGTGCAGGTGACAGTGACCTCACTCTGATGCTAATGCCGCTTACAGCAGAAAAGCCTCCCGCAGCTGCAACCCAACAAGCTGCCTCATTATACTCACCATCAAAAGGTTAGCAAGAGAAAGAGAGAGAGAGAGAGAGAGAGAGAGAGAGAGAGAGAGAGAGAGCAAAAGACAGAGAGAGAGCCACACAGAAAGACAGAAAGAGAGCAGGGATGTGAAATGAGAAGGAGGTCACTGGGAGATGCAGGAAGATGCAGCGCAACCAAAGGAGCTAGAGATAGAGAGAGGGGCAGAAAGAAAGAGAAAGGGAGCGAGAGAGAGAAGGATAGAGAGAGAGAGAGAGAAGAATAGAGAGAGAGAGAGAGAGAGAGAGAGAGAGAGCATAATAACAGAGAAATACAAAGAGTTTATCATGAATAATTCTCAGTGATCATACTCCCACTCTTTCGATTCAGTAACGACTCCCCCCCATGCCGGACAAATATTGAACCAAACGATTATGGGTCTAGAATTTAGCTGAAAACAATGTGACACACTTTAACGCCTATAGAACAAGTGGAAAATAAAGAGTCACAAGGCCTGATACTCATCACTGGACTGTAAAACAATTACACTGTCATAATTCCAACAGTTTATAAAGACAAGAAAGTAAAAAAATGCTCCTTTTAAACTTGTACTTGAGTAAAAGTACGAAAGTATTTGCTTTCAAATGTATTTAAGTATCCAAAGTACTAAGATTTATTACGGCTATAATGTTCCTAGTATCATTTATAGCACGCTGATCTATTAATATAATTATATTAATGAGTCAAACACTGATTGACTTCTATTAAAATTATCATGAGCCCAAAACCTTCTTTTGAACTGCTTAAAAAAAATCACACAAATCAGGTCACGTGTGTTGTGGCGAGTTCGAGTCTGGAGTTATTTATTCCTCTCTAAATGATCAGTCGATACATCAAGCGCCAATCAAAACAAGTTTAAAACAAAGCGTGCATTCGACCCTGATTGGAGGATCGCTGCGTGTTTCACCAGTTATGTTTTTCCTCATTAATAAAAAGAAACAACAACGATTTCACAAAATGTAGTTGAGCAAAAAGTAGAATATTTAACTTTGAAGTGAAATATACCCAAATGGAAATACTTCAGTAAAGTTCAGATAAATAAAAAAGCTACTTAAGTACGGTAACGAATTACATTTACTTCCTTACTGTCTACCAAGTAGTCTGCGATAAAGCAAAATTATATATTGGTACATGAAAACATTTTAAGAATAATCAGCAGACATCACATCATAAGCAATCATAAGGTATATTTAAATGGAATATTGTGAGATATTACCATCAATACCATCATAACATAACAACATTTAAAAAAATATGTTTAACAGGATTTTTTACTTATTACACATTTGTTATTTCATTAACAGCTCTGACCTGTGATTAGTCAATCCCGGCGCCCCCTGTGTTGGACAATGGAGGAATCTGTGATCGTGACCCGAGCTGCGTAAATAGAAGCTCCAAAGATGGCAGCATCTGGATTTCCTCAGCTCCCCAACCTCAACGAAACACAATCCAACCGCTCCCTGGAACATGGCACATCCGTGCACCCAACCCCCAGCATGCAGCTGGGCACCATGTCCAACCCACAGTCCCGTCTCCGTGATGCCATGGGCCTGGCTGCCATGGTGGTACTAAACGCCGTGGCTCTTTTGGCAAACCTGGCTGTTCTGATCGTCGTGTTGAAGGCACCACACCTGAGAAAGTACAGCTTCGTGTGGCACCTCTGCGGAGTAGATGTGCTGTGCGCAGCACTCCTCATGCCCCTCGCCATTGTGTGCGGCTCACCGATCTTCGCCGGGGTCATCTTTACGCCCCTGGAGTGTCGCCTGTACGTCTTCCTCAACGCCTTCCTGATCTCTGCCTCCATCTTCACGGTGACAGCAATCAGCGTCGAACGCTACTACTACATCGTGCACCCGATGCGCTACGAGGCCAAAATGACTCCTCGTATTGCTGCTGCGGTTATGGCGTTGGTCTGGTTGGCGTCCGCTGTCCTTGGATTGGCCACTGTGTTTGGGTGGCCCAGTTATCGCCAACACAGCGCTATCGCTGCTGCCCACTGCTCGCTTCACTGGAGCCACAGCGGGCACCGGCGTGTTTTCTCTATTATCTTCTGCGTGCTTTGCTTTTGCGTCCCCTCTGCCATTATCCTAGCCGTTTACGCCAATGTCTACAAGGTGGCGCACATGGCTGCCCGACACAGGGGTCCTCTGCCTAGCTGGGTGCCTGCAACACCCCGTCCAAAGCACCGCTCTGACTCGGTCAACAGCCAAACCACTATCATCACCAGCAGCTCAAGTGTCAGGAGAGGGACAGGGACACACGCATCTCGCAGGCCACGCCGCACCCTGGTGGGGGGTAAAGCAGCGCTCACACTGGCAGTCATCGTGGGCCAGTTTGTACTCTGTTGGCTACCATACTTTGCCTTCCACCTACACTTGTCCCTGGGTGTCGCCCACAGCTCGGCTGACGAGGCGGAAGGCCCCGTCACGTGGCTGGCCTACTCTTCTTTCGCAGCAAACCCTTTTTTCTATGGTTTGCTAAACCGCCAGATCCGTGAAGAGGTGTGTAAGACGATGTGCTGCTGCTGCCGATCGCCCAGCAGACCCACCAGACCACCGGCATCGGGACACGATGGCGCCTCGGTGCGTGAAGATTTCCTGCACTTTCTGAAGCGCAGCAGCTCTGTGGATGCCACACGCAGCAGTTACAACACTGCAACTCCCAGAAACACATTGGATCAAACAGGGTTCAGGATACCAGGACAGATCCCTGAGGAACTGACTTAGGCACTTGGTAAAGGGCATCCACAAAATTAATTTCAAAACGGTCCAAATCTGAAGTATCCAGATTGCATCCAAGTGTGGAACGATGAAATTTTGATCCATATATGGAACATCAATAGGGATCCAAATCTGGAATGTTTAAATCAGATACAAATCAGGTAGAAAAAATCTGGTACATTTACAAAGGATACCAATCTGTAACATTCAAAAAGATCCGAATCTGGAACATTTAACACTGATCTGTTTCGGAAAATGTAAAATATAAAATCTCCAAAAGTGGACAGGTTATATCAGATGCAAATCTGAAATGTTTCAATCAGGTCCAAATCTAGAAGGTCCAAATGTGAGACATTTAAAAAATGGTTCCAAATCTTATTCTTTCAGATCTGGAAGGTTAAAATATAAATCAAAGTTAAAATCAGATACAAATCTGGAAGATCCGGATGGCATCCAAGTCTGATTCATAAGTTAAGATTCAAATCTGGGACCTTCTAATCGGAACCAAAAATCTGGAGTGTTCAATCAGATCCGAATCTGGTACATTTACATTGGACACAAATCGGTAACATTGAAAATGGGTCCTAATCTAAAACCTGGAATCAGATCAGAATCTGGAATGTTCAGAACAGACATGAATGGAAAAAATGCAAAAAACGTTAAAGAAAATATGAAAACCGCTTCATAATTCCTGCAAATGCCAGGTGCAGGTATAATCACAAATCTGGAGGGGGGAAGATCAAAAAAATATATCGTTTGAATCTTTTTTGGGTCTGCTTTGCCATGCTAATGGCATGTTATATTAAGTAGTCAAGCCAACACACACGCACACACACACACACACGCACGCACGCACGCACACACACACACACACACACACACACACTTTTATACAGGGCTGTTAATGTATACTGACTTTTAACATGGACTACACCACTGGTGATTTATTTTTTTTAATAATGAAGATGTATAGAATATTAATAGAAATGACCAACTTTCTGGTCTGTTCCTGAAGTAAAAGGTGTGTGTGAATTAAATTAGATTGAATCAGACATCCACAAATCAAAAAACGATGCTGAGGTCACGATATCTGCGTCGACTTCGGATGCTCAGGGCTGTTCGTTTTACAGAGAAGTGGGCGGGAATTTCTTACACAATAACGCCTTGAAATATCATCTTTATCTGCGTTTCATTCAGAACCGATCCAAAAATTTCATGGAGGTCCATGACAACACGTTTTTCTTTTTTCATTCGCCTTAAAACACATCAAACCACACAATGACAACTCAGAAATTTGTATCAGAAAACCCCCAGTATTGTCATTATTTCATTTAACGAGTATCCTGTATTTAGGTTCAAGTGTTTGTTGTTCGCTGATTCACCTCATTTTACGCAGCTGCACAACACTAAAGACTCTGTATTAGTGTATGTTACATGGTGGTGTTCAATATATTTTAAATATTTTATATGTTAAAATATGTTTTAACATTAATTTTCAGTCATTTGTGATGTGCAAAAATATATTTATTTGGATTTGTATTTATTCGAGTTGAAAAACTGTGCCTCTTTTTTTTTCTCCATGTGAATATGAAATGTTTCTGAGATGTTTCTCCTGTCTCCCCGCTGAATAAAACACCCTTTGCTTAGTCACGTGCACAGCGTTACACAACGTGTCTTTGTTAAGAAAAGGAAAAAATGATTTAACAAGCCTGGCGAGCTCCGCTGCTGGATAATGTGTCTACAAGTTGAGGTCCGGGGGATGAAGAAAGACCTGCTTATCACTCAAAAAGCATAAGTAATGGCATTATCAACGCCTGCTCTTTTTAATACTCCATAACAAGCCAGTAACTAAAACGCCACGTTATGAAGTGGAGCTTTTTTTGTTCAAACACTGCTTCAACCCAGTTGGGGTTACGAAAGAACCTGTTCCTTGGCACAGATCAAACAGTATGATTACAGGACATCAGTACAACTACAGAACCAGTATGTAGATGTTGCATGAATTAGATTAAGTTCAGTGCCTGTCTGACAATAAATTATATATATATATATATATATATATATATATATATATATATATATATATATATATATATATATATATATACATCTGAGAATGATCTAGAGTGGTGGATGAAGTACACAAACCATGTAGTTGAGTAAAAGCAGAGATACAGTAGGTAAAACATGACTACACTTGAAGTAAAAGTACAGAAGTATTTGCCTTCAAATGTACTTAAGTATCCAAATGACTATGATTAATTATGATTATAATGTTCCTGTTATCATTTTTGTCACCAGACTCTCTTGTGAAAAGACTCTAATGTGACTCTCAGCACACTGATCTATGGATGATTGATTTCTATTACAATGATCATCAGCCCAAAACCTTCAACTACTTAAAAATATATGGTGTAAACGAGGTGTGTTGTGGTGAGTTCAAATCTGGAGTTTCTTCATCGTTTATTTCTCTGTAAATGTTCTGCTTGATGTTGAACTGATGCTGAACTGTATGTTGGCGATCAGTAGATACACCGAGCGCCGATCCGTACACGTTCATAACAGAGCGTGCTCGACCCTGATTGGTGGATCGCTGCGTGTATGACCAGTTCCGATTTTATCCTCATAAATAAAAAGGATTTCACAAAATGTAGTTGAGTAGGATATTTGACTTTCCCCAAATGGAAACACTTCAGTAAAGTACAGATACGCGAAAAAGCTAATTAAGTACAGTAACGCATTACGTTTACTTCACTACTGCTCACCACTGCGAAAATCATTAGATATCATATATAAATGAAGCCGAAGCTACAAAATATTGACAAAAGTTAATAAGTAGGGTTGAGATTAGAGTTCTATAGCACATCTTCCACTCCAGCCCATGTAAAGCATATCTTCATGAAGCTGTGCAAAGAAGGTTTACTGAAATCCTTGGTCGTTTTTTTCCCCTTGATAACATGATCATCTGATGAAACCAGATTAAACCCTGTGACAGATTACTGAGAAATGCATATTAATATATACTATAGACTCATCTACAAAATATCCTGTATAAAACTTGCCATGCATCATACAGTAACACTATTATAGGGCTTACTGTACCACATTGCCTCTCTTTTAAAGCAGCTTACCATTCACTTCTCCATCTGTCCATCTACAGCAGAGGATTTATCAAGAGTTGGGACCCTGATGTAGATGTGTGCGCTTATATAGGAGAAAATCGGCACTGGAGCATCTGTAGAAGCAGCAGGGTGACATGCTACACCTGCTTAAACATAACACACACACACACACACACGCCATCCTATGACACATTTCTACACAACCATCTAAATTTAGATTGATGCGATCTACAGTTTAAAATACAGATATTCAACAAAATATCAGATCAGAGTATAGAAAGTAAAACTGTCCCACTAAAAATAACCCCCATTGTGCAGGATATAAATGTGCTTCTGCTGATCCTTGTGTCGTTTCTCCTGTTTAGATTTGAAGAGAATCTTTGTCAGATATCTTTTACACACAATATCTGCTTGATTATAAAATTTGGATCGTTTGAAGTCATACATGCCTACAGATCCACGTGAGTTGTCATGGGAACGATGCGGCCGAGCGTTAACTAGTTACGCAGCTAAAAGCACAAAATCTTTGTTATGAGAACATCCAGCAAAGAGCATCTTAACAATTTTATTGTGGATGTTCCAATAGAAATAAAGTACTTGGACAAAAGTATTGGGACATCTGACTTTTACATCCATATGAGGCTCTTCTTCAAACGACAGATTTGGAGGCACACAGAACATCATTTTTCGTGCAATTGAACAAGAAGACGGAAACCTGTTCCAGCACGACGATGCCCCCCGTGCAAAAAACGAGCTCCATAAAGATTTGCAACACATGGGATGGAAGATGTGAAAGATCTCCTGCTATAGAGCTTTGACCTCAACCCTACTGAAACCTTTGGGATGAATTGGAACGCTGACTGCACCCCAAGCCTCCTCATCTTATCTACATCACTAACACCCTTGTGGCTGAATGAGCATATATCTCCACAAGAACACTGCAAAATCTAGTGGAACATCTCCCCAGAAAAGTGGATGTAAATATAACAGCAAAATTGGGACTAAATGTGGAATGGGATGTTTAAAAAGCTAATTTTACGCTCAGATGTCCACACACTTTTATCCATACAGTGTAAATGCTTCATGAGTGCTTCATGCAGATGTCAGGTCTCTGTTTAAAGATTGATCCACCCAAAAGTGACGCCACTGAGAGCATCTTTCTATAGAGAATGTTCAATCTGCTATATAACCGTCATGCTATGAGTCAATGAGGCGAGTCAGTGAGTTCAGCAAAGAAAGAGATAAAAGATAAAATCCTATTTCTAATCCACTCCATAGAAATGAACTCATTTTGGAAATAAAAGTAAATGAAACGTGACCTATTTTTAGCATCTGTTTTGGTCTGTTTTTTTTTTTTTCTTTTTCTTTCCTCTCCTTTTTTAATCCAAAGATCTAATACATGTCCTCTCTCTCTCTCTCTCTCTCTCTCTCTCTCTCTCTCTCTCTCTCACACACACACACACACACACACACACACACACACACACACACACACACACACAGAGAGCCATCTGCCACAGATACTTATAGTCCATTAGCGTCTTCATATATGACATTAAGTAAATGCTGCACACGATCACTAAGCACTATAATGTATTGCGTGTGTGTGTGTGTGTGTCTGTGTGTGTGTGTAAATTTGTATGAACTTGTTTTTTTTCTTTCCTCTTTTCTCTGCCTATTTTTCATACTTTATCTTCCCTTTCATATAAAACACACAAACACATCACACAAACACACTGTAAACTTCATTAGTTGACAGCCTGTAATTACATTTCAAATTATACATTTATAATTATACAATTATACATACAAAACATATGGGTTGAGCTATTACTTGAGTTTATGGAGATGTTTCACTTTAATTCGCTCCATTCGGTAGATAAGTGTTTGGACTGACGCTGTGTTTAATAAAAGAGAGATTCAAAAATGTGCAACATTTCTGTATTTGAATCTGGATTTATCTGAAGCGTCTGTGTTCACACAAGAAAATTACGACGTGTGTGAAGAGCTCAGAGAGGGCCGCTTCACAGTGTTTCACTGAAAGACGACTTCATTAGTGCCAAACGCAAAAACGATCTTGTAGTTCTGACTAACCAAACAGAAAGTGGCTGTCATGTAAGATGAATAAAAATCTCTGCCCATGTTGTTGAGAGAATAATACAAATGTAAAGATGCTAGTCAGTGTGTTCACCTGGTCTAAAGTCTTTCTGTAATGCTCAGAATGTTGACTCTGAAGTGTTTTATGGTTTTTTTTACAGCCTTTAGAAAACAGTGACAGGTCACTCGACCATCACAAACCCATTCATCAGCTCACCGTGTGCGTAATGGATTCCAGTGGCGCACAGAGCCACAGTATCAGCTTTTTAAATATCATTTTCATTATGGTTTTACAAAATCCAAAACAAACAATAACCGTAAAAAAGGACAAATAAACTCTTCATATTTCGGTTTAGAAAATGAAAAAGAAAGAAAGCAGATTGTGGCACACAAAACAATCCTACAATCTGTAAAAAGTTACTGAACATGATACTGAGTGTTAATGAGAGAAGAGAAAGTACAGGTGGTCCTTATGACTCAACAAGAAGCTTTATATTGGTTCCCACATTTGTTCAAATTTGTTCCTTAGTCTTTTTCTGGCCCAGGAATTACCCATGCTAAACAGGTCCCCTGCCCTGTTTTCCACAGCAGATCATCTGGTATATGGTAGTCACAGAGAAGGTAGAGTCATTCGTGGGGAATGATGAAAGTTCAAACAGAGGAAGGGCATCAATGGGCTCTAAATATCACATAGTGGCCCCTCTAAGTATCTATGTATCTCTACAGTCATGCGCAAAACGATTTTGATTGTGAGGAACCTGGGTCAGACCCTCCATGTGCTTCTCTGGTTACTTACAAGAGGAGTGTTTACCAAGTGACTGCCCATCCTGCAGTATTTATAGCTCTCCTAGCAGGGGGTTACAGATCTTCCCATGGGGAATTCTTATACAAGCACAGTCACTTTCCTAATATATCCGTCCCTCAGCCCCGGCACTGCAGTCAAGACACGGATCAGAGTTTTACTGTGTTTAGGAGTTTTGTTTGTGCTTTTGACCGCCACCATGATGCGGAGCACGGCCCCTGTAGACACAGAGATTGACCTCGGGGACGATATAGACAGCGAGGACAGCGAGGGACAGCAGCCATGGAAGACGCACCTGGAGACGGTTATGGAGGTAGAAGAGGAGGAGGAAGAGGAAGAGGAGGATATGGTCTCAACAGAGAGCGACACGAGGCCTCTGATCAACGAGAGAGATCCGAGACAGATGAACGAATGCCTCAAGGTAATAGAATGTTCTACTGGATCACAGGGTCACGGTAGAGATAAACTGCATCCCAGCTGAGACACAGGACACAGAGTCAAAAGTAAATTTGGGATTACCTCTGGTGGACAGATTGTGCTCAGTCCTGGACAAAGAACGGGTCTTTGCAAAGAAATATGTACTTTTGGTAGGTTTAATTTAAGCCTCAATTTAGTCCTAAAATAGCACTAGACTTTATCCAGGAAATCAGCCTCCGGATTAGACCAAGTCTAAGACTATTTTACACTATAAGAGACAATACAGATTTCTGTTAATTTGGTTTAAATGGCCATTTTAGTCTAGGACTAGGCTTAATTTCTGTCTGCGAAACCACCCCTTTAAAAAACGATGAAGACTAGACATAAGGGACATTTCTTCCAGTGCAATTTCCTTTAATAAAAACAAACAAACAACCAAACAAACATTGCCACGCCCACTTTACCTCACATTGTGATTCTCTTGCTTTGATCCTTTGCTGCATCAACTCCTGCAACAGCCGAGCCGAACATCTGAATTAACTGCCAACAGAGTCGACTTAAATAACAATCTGCACTCTTTGAGACGCTTCTTCCAGAAAATATCTGTACTCAGGAGTTTACTTTAAGGAAGCAATACCTTTTATAACATTGAGAAGAAACACTCCAGTCCTTCTCATGCCCACTCGCATAAACAAACATATTTAGGGGAAATGCCAAGAGAGACTCTGTCTTAAGTCACAAAAGACAAAGTGCACAAACCATGTAGTTGAGTTAAAGAAAAGATAAACTTAATAAAATATTACTTCAGTGAAAATAAAAGTGTCCCTTGAAACATTCACTTGAGTAGAAGTACAGAAGTTTTTGCCTTTAAATGTACTTGTATCCAAAGTACTATGATTTATTATAACTATAATGTTCCTATTATCATTTTTATCACAAGACTCTTTACTTAATCACCTCAGTTTATGTGTAAAGACTCTGTGACTCTCAGCACACTGATCTATTAATAGAATGATATTAAAACTCAAACACTGATTGATTTCTATTACAATGATTACGAGCCCAAAACCTTCTTTACAACTACTTAAAAAACGTGTAAACGAGGTCACGTGTGTTGTGGTGAGTTCGAGTCTGGAGTTTCTTCATCATTTATTCTCTCTAAATGTTCTGCTTGCTGTTGAACTGATGCTGAACTGTATGTTGGTGATCAGTAGATACACCATGCACCAATCAGAACACGTTCTAAACAGTTTAGTTTTTTCCTCATAAATAAAAGGAATGACTGATTTCGCAAAATGTAGTAGAGTAAAAAGTAGGATATTTGACTTTGTAATGCAGTAAAGTTGAAAGTAAAATCTCCTCAAATGGAAATACTTCAGTACAGATATGCGAAAAAACGACTTAAATACAGTAACGAATAACATTTACTTCCTCACTGTTCATCAGTGGCAACGCAGAGCATCTGAATTAACTGCCAACAGAGTCGACTTGAATAACAATCTGCACTATTTGAGAGGTTTAGTTTTTTTTCCAGAAAATGCCTGTATACATTGAGGAAGCAGGACATTGCAAAACACTGAAAAAGAAACAATTGCAGTCCATGCCTATTGGCCTAACACAAATATTTGGGGAAATCTTCAAGCGAGGCAGTCTTAAAGTAAATGCTAACAGCTGCTGTTCTGAGACAGATGGAGGCTATAAGCAGCACAAGTGTTCTTGCTCCGATTATGAGTACAATTATAGCAGCACTCTGATGGAGATCTCAGTATGTGTGTGGGAAATCCCCTAAATAAAAAAATGTCTTTGACAATACTGTAGATGAGAATGGACTTAAAATTAATTGTGTATCATAGTAGAAGCAATAACTCTTCTTTAACACATTACTGTGTATTATTCTCCTATAATGATCAGGCATGAGGTATTATATCCCTACTTATAGCAAGCAATTATATAGCTACGACGCTGAAAGGCCAGGTAATGCTGACGTATGTGTGTTTGTGTTCAGGTGAGTTTCGAGGACATGATAGCCGAGCCTCTTTCGGTACGCACCGGAGACCGGGTGTGGTTCTGGAGCAACGCTCTCTTTGAGGTGTCCCGAGTTTGGTTGTATCGCATCATCACGGCCGTTCTCGCCATCCCTTTCTCCATCGTCGCTGGAGTTCTCTTCGCGTTCCTCACCTGCCTTCACATCTGGTACAAAAAGTCGATTTCATTTAATACTAATAATATCCTGCTTTTAAATAATATTTCATGGGGTGAAAAAATCCAGCATTTATACACTGCATCCATAAAAGGAACAGGATGTCAAGTAATTAAGGTTATCTCAAAATTTCCTTTCTCCAAAACCAGACCATTTGGTGCTGTGAAATTAATGTTGATTAAAAAAATTATGTTTGCACACTGTTTGTATACAGAAGAATAAATCCATATTGTAAATAAAACCAAATTAGAGGTTAAGTCTGTAATATTTAAGAGTTTTTAACCCCTTATTCAGAATGGCCTCTTAGAGAAAGACCTCAAATTTACCATCTCCTACCTTCTTCACTTTTTCTGATCCACACACCAGATCGGTCGGTTTTCCCTACCAATCTAGAATAGTGGAAGGAAGAGCATTTTTAATGTTCTTGTTATGTCAACAGTTCACCTAGTATACCACAGGGACCCCAACATAACATCCAATTAGAAAACTGAGTCTGTTATCATTTAGAGTTCCACCTTCAAACTTTAGGCCACGCCTCCTACCTGAGTCAGATCCTGGCGACTCCAAACCATTTGCTGAAGAAGAACACGATGACTCTAGCTTTCCTCCATGTATATTATGAATAACAGCATGTTATTTATGAGTGTTCTTCTCTTGTCTTTCAGGCTCCTCACTCCATGTGTAAAGGTAATCTTCATGAACACCAGCTGGCTGAAGACGCTCTGGAGCAGCCTTGTGGAAACCTTCATCCTCCCCGTCTACCACAGCGCCTCCCAATGCTGCACGAGCATCAGCGTTCGACTCACACGTGAATAAAGAAAATGGACCATTTTTATCCAAGCAGGTGCTACCAGAGAAAAGACACGGACACCAGATGTGCTGTGGTACCGACAGGACTTCATGGATTTGTTCGGATGTGCTCTAATAACCAGATAGGACTGGTGTCAGAGTTTGCTAAGGAATTAATACATCAAGAAAGCGTGATCATTCTGTACATACTGACTGTATACTGCACTGTTTAAGGAGATGTGGGTTATTGGTGGCATCTATAAACACCATCCAATCCGACGAGGCACTGCGGTAGGCAGGTGCGTTTGATTTTGCGCAATATGGTGCCAGTGAAGACCCTGAAAAGTTACCTTTGTCCCTCTTTAGGTTGAGTGTCTTTAATACCTGAATGACACCTGACCATACGTGTTTCCTCCCCCAAACTTTCAGTCAAGCTCAAGGCACACAATTGTATACAAGTCTTTGGATGCAGTAGCACAACATTTTCCCTTCACCTGAACTAGGAGACCCAAACCATCTCCAGCATGACAATACCCCTGTGCACAAAGCCAGCTCCAGGAAGATATGCTTTACACAGGTTGGAGTGGAAGATCTTGAGAAGATCTTCTGCTGACTGCACCCCAGACCTTCTCACCTCACCTACATCAGTACATAACTTTTTGGTACCACCCTTGTTGCTGAATGAATCTCACACAAATCTCTACAAGCACACTCCAAAAATCTAGGTGTCCACACACTATTGTCTATATACTGTGATTTTTCTCACACACTGAACGTCCTACTTTCAAACTGCTGAAAAGCTAAGACCTAAGCAAGAAAGAAAGAAAATCAGTTTTAGCACATAAAGATGACAAGTCTTTAGGATCTGTATGAACTTCTGGATACCATTTCCCCAACCCAGGGTTATATTACAGGTGTGTAACTACACAGGTATTATTGTGACACAGTATGTTGCACTGTTGTTTTTCACCTTCAATCTGTATGATGTTATAAAAAAAAAAAAGAGGGCAATGTCTTATCCCTCCATCTCTCATTTAAATTCAAAGTGGGGCCGTGCCGTGTTTTATCTAAGCTATTGAACTAGATGAGGGATTCTCTTGCTTGAAAAGAAGCACAAATTATTCTGTACCGTTGCACCGGACCTGATTATTCAGAGCACACCATTTTGATGCTAATGTGTGGTTATTTGGCTGTGAGAGCTGTGAGGGTGGTTGTTGGTGGACGCTTCGGTTTTTCTACTGATCAGAGGCCAGTTTTGACACGAGAACAAAAACGAACCACAACCGTAGAGACACGGTGTTCTCCAGACAAAACAATCACCATGATCGTCTACAATTAGTCGGACTCCCAAGAACGGCACCCTCTAGTGGCTGGAAGCGGGAACTCTGGAAGAAGGAGATTTTAGACAACTTTTCTCATACAAAACCCTAAGCAATAAAACCAACCTTTTAAAACCTGATGTTCAGAGAGTGGTATGGAGGACATGGTCCGATTTAGACCATCTCTCTCTCTCTCTCTCTCTCTCTCTTTTTCTCTCTCTCTCTCGCTCTGTTGTGGTCTACATGCACGGAATTTGGAACTGACTATCAGACATCTATATTTAATCTCGGTTCCTTTGGGGTGTTGTGTAGTTGCCTGGCAAAAAAACAAAAACAAAAAACACACAAGCGAGGTTCAAAATTAGACACAGCCACACCCATGGAGAAACTTTTCGTCTTTTCTAAGTAGACAGATTTCTATTACATTTCTTTAAAAAGCAACAAAAGTCGAAGGTCGAGCAGGCGGTTCACAGTCAGGAGATCAATTGTGAATCGGTGTATTCAGAATTTTGCTTCAGAAAGAGACAGAACATGTTATATTACTTTGTTAAAGAATAAAAAATTGGATGACGTTCACGTCCTTAAAAAGTAGGTGCTAATACAACAGAAGGGTGCCAACAGTTTCGGAGTTTTACTGTACCAATGACCCAATCTGTAAATCACCCACGATGGCAAAGACACTTAAACACAGTCACAATAAAACACTTTTTATTTGACAAACTGATATTTGTGCTGAACAGTTCACTCAAGATGCCCTTGGAATCTGTTTTTTTTTTAATTCTTTAACTGGAGATCAGTTGGGAAGTGCATAGTCGGCAGAATATGTTCACTTTTTACAATTTTCACAAAGTAAATAAAACCACGATAAACATCTCGGACGTGTTTAAATAAAAAAACATTTGTTTTGCTTTTGTCTCACTATAACTAACATTCAAATAAAGATATTAAAAGTCATGCTCAGAAGCCAATCAGATCCCCCTCTATAAAACACAGCACACACGAACGACCTCGAGAGTCACAATTACACGTCATACCACACGATAAGAAATACACCGATTCAATCTTTCCATACAAAAAAGATCCGGGATCAGATCACTATCCTTTTATAATGCCATTATTTACAAAGTAAGAGGAAAAACAAAAACTGATCCTGGATCAGCATATTCTCTCATTAAATGGCAGACAGTAACAGAGCCAGTGTAGAAATCTGTACAAAACACCAGGCTGAGATAAGGAGCGATCTTTCGGTAGCAAAACCGTACGAAGGCGTTACGAAGGTAAAGAGAGGTTACGAAGGTGTTATGAAACGCTGATCATTTGAGTCACGGCTTCCTCTCCGACCGGGGCCTGCTCTGAGTCCATCTGCAGAAAACAAAGAACAATTAAAGACAATTACATTTAACTGTGACTTTTTTTATTTATTTTATTATATGCACATTTTTAGTGATTGAGCGATGATAAAACGCACAAATATGCTTTGCGTGCACGGTAATAACGCTAGTAAATTAATTAACTCTGTTACATTTGTAACATTTCTATATGTCCGGAATACTTGGCAGGAAAAACAATAAACATTATTTGACATTATAGTGAAGTGTGAAAGATAATCCACTGGATAAACGCGAAAAATCTAAAATCAAGTAAGTGTTTATTTGCAAAAAAATAAAATTAATTAATTAAAATAAATGAATAGAACAGTACATAAAAAGCAGGAATATGAACATGACAAAAACAAAAAACAAAACACAGCTTGTTTTCTACAGCAGGTTGAAAAACATGCATTTGAAATAACGTATCACAAACAAATTGCACAAAAGTCCAAAAGCAGATACACCAATGAAAAAGGCATGCAGATGAAAATGAAAAAAAGTTAAAGAGAAAAGCAAATTGATGCTCCTGCAGCGATTCAATCTTTTGGTTTGTTGTGAATAATCTTAAATAATAAAAAATGATCAGCATGACAGAATTATATTAGTGAGTCTTTGCTGTGTTAAGGAAGTACACATTAGTGCCGAGTCGTTCATAAAGGATTCGTTAGTTTTGAGCGAGTCTTTAAATGTGACTCAGAAGAACGAGTCGTCTTAAAGAGTGATTCGTTCATTTTCTACTGGATGCGCATGAGCAAAGTATCGCAAGATCTCCATAGGTTATGTACAGGAAACAGTGAATCTTGAATCTTTTAGTCCGAATAATTCGTTCTTTTGTCACGTGACTCCTAAAGACGCTACGCACCGTTGTGCGCGCAGGATTGAGAAGTAAGATGATATGAGACGTGAAGCTACATATGCTGTTTGTCATAATTTGTCCTTAGCTGCATTGTCATATTTTCAATATAGTCATCGTTGGTGTATGTCGACGTGTTGAGGGATCTGCATACTAAAAATCTAACATTTTATTTGATTTCTGATCAAAGGAACGAAAATGCTGTAGTGCTGTACAGTATCAGCATCGAGCCCCACGTTCTCAGCAATAATAAACCATGCATGCATGTGAGGAAGCCTGAAAGCATTAACACACACACACACACACACACACACACACACACACACACACACACACACACACACACACACACACATGTGCACTAGGACAAAGAGACAGTCTTTTTTTTTAAGCTTGTAAAAGAAATCTTGAATTGCGTAAAAGGGCGCCAATGTTATTCCAGGGGCGGGTTTGAGATGATTGTCCAATCAGTGCTGGGATTTATCTGGAGCCTCCTGCTCACCTGCATGCCCATTTCCTCCTTCTCCTTCACGGAAAAGAAGCGTCCACCGTCACCACGCTTCCGTGCCATGGCGTGCCGATGACGAGACTCGTGCAGGTATTTCTAGGTGTATGAGAACAACCAGGTCACACACACACAAACACAACAAGATAGCCTTTAGATTTCTAATTCTAATCTAATTTATTATAAAAAAGAACAAAGAATTAATAGATCTAAACACACTCTTCAAAATTCCATACTTCTGTCGCGACATTTCAAAGAGAGGAATTCCTTTACTTTCTTTACTACAAGCTTGTTAAACTCACCCTCCGTTCTTTGGGGATCTTGCCCTCTGCCTCCAGCTTGGCCCGGGCTTGGCGTCTTTTCAGGATGCGGTGGTACTGCTTAGCGTTGACGTACAGCGGCTCCTCCTCCAGCATTTCTGCTCCGGGGAGAGGGATCCTCTGCAGGTTCTGGACAGAGCCGCCGCTTTGGACCATCTGAGAAGTACACAAGTGGTGCCACGTTTTTATGTCACTTTTTAAACAAATTGGTAAGTGAATTCCAAAGTAACTATGAGTAACTCTCGAGCGCATTAACCACCACCCACCATGACCATTCCTCCAGCATTAACCATGTTTCCTGTGACTGGAACGGCGACGGTCACGGTCCCTTGACCCCCAGTGCCGCTCGCGTTTGAACCCGTCTGGATGATCTGACCTCCTGCTAGACTGGCGGCAGGAATAGTGATCATGCCTGCAGAGGATGGAGACGAGGATGAACACACTTTATGCAAAATCCAGCATGGTGCATGAGCTTAGTTTGTAGAGATACTTTTCCTGTTTGTGTATAAATAAGTACTTTTTTTTACAACAATGCTAACCCGTATGTCTATTTTAAAGTGATATAGCTGTGGTTTTGATGTGTTACCCTGCTGGAGGATGGTTCCATCAGCGTTAACCGGCTGGTACAGGATGGTCTGACCCTCTGCTGTCTGAGCCTGCTGACCCTGCACCGTGATCTGCTGAGGCTAAAAAGAAACCCACGCATACAATTACATTGGAGCATGTGTATTTCATATTATAAATATAGTAATATGATCATATACAGTATGGTATTAATCATGATAAACTACAACACTCTTATAAACTGTAATACCCTGCACCACTTATGGTTTTTGCGTCTCTTAAAGAACTCAAAGACCTACAAAGCACAAGTTTATTTGTTTGTTTGTTTATTGTTTAGTTTGTTTTTAATGCCTTACCAGCATTGGAGGATTTTCCATTTCAAGATCAAGGTGAGGTGTTATAGCATTTCAAAGAGTTTTGACTACGACAGAGTTCAGTGGTTATATGAAGTCCTTCAGAATTCTAGTAATTTCTTTGGTGATACATTTTGAAGTTTCCTATATATGTGCTTTATGAGTAGAAAAGATGTCTTCTGTAAATGTATTTCAGTTTATTAATAAGTGTTTTATGCAGTGGTGAACAGTGATGGAGTAAATGTCATTCGTTACTGTATTTATGTAGATTTTTTCGCGTATCTGTACTTTAATGAAGTGTTTACATTTGGGGGAGATTTTACTTTAACTTCACTACCTTTCACAACTTTTTGATTGGCGCTTGGTGTATCTACTGACCACCAAAATAGAGCATCAGTTTAACATCAAGCAGAACATTTAGAGAGGAATAAATAATGTGTGTCTCTTTTAAGTGCACGTGTGTGTTGATACCTGGTTCTGTCCTGCGGTCACTGCAGTCTGCGGCTGCTGGATGATGATCTGCTGCGTCTGACCCTGTGCAGTTTGTACCTGTAGCGTTTGGCCACCTGAGAGCTGAATCTGTCCTGGCTGCACGAGCTGGATCTATCAGAAGCACAGCACAATTTCTCAGCAGCTCAGATTAAAAGTTGGTGTAGACCAGACTATTCACATCATCGAACTTCATTAATATTTCTCCAAATAAAATACATAAAATAAAATACCCCCTCACACACACACACACACACACACACACACACACACACACACACACATACACACATACACACTAATTCTCACCTGCTGAAGTCCCTGCGAGCTCGTCACCGGTAGCTGCATTATTGTCTGCGTCTGTCCTCCCGGCATGGCCTGTACCATTATTGGCTGCCCGGAAGGGGTGATGAGCTGCCCCCCACTGACCTGCACCATTAAAGGCTGCCCTTGAACCTTCACAAAGAAAAGTAAAAGCAATAAGTGCCACAGGGCTCTCGTGTTAAGATTGAGATGAACTCATGCAGAATGTATGTAGGGTGCTGCAAAATAAACAAAAAACACAAAACAAACACACGTACACGTTTAACAGAGCGTGCATGCTCCGGAGAAATGACACACGTGCCACGGTAGCGATCTTCATGCAGAGCAACGCCACTGTTTTAATGATGCCGTGCTCGTGTGCACACAAGGGATTTCACCAAACCGATGTATTGAATAGCAAATTCAGGGATAAAACAAACTAAAATCTAAAATAAAGGAGCTGCTCCGTTTAACATGCGAACGATCGTCTCCGAGCGGTTTTGGTGAAGCACGGCGTAATCGTGGTGGCTGACATGCAGATGCCTGAAGAGCTGAAGAGAGAATACCACTACCTGGAGAGTCTGCACCTGCTGGGCCCCATTCGCGTCCACCTGGCCGTCGGCCTGCAGTTGCACTGCAGTCACTGTGCTCTGGACCACACAGAATGCAGCCGTACAGTTATAGCACACGTACTCCACACCAAGTGTCCAGCATTCACGTTTATCGCATTTGGAATTCACTCTTATTCAAATCGGCATACAGATATCTTATTTATACAACCGAGCACTTGAGGGTTAAGGGCCTTGCTAAAGGGCCCAACAGCCTCAACTTTGTGGTGCAAGGATTTGAACTCATGACCTTTCAATCAGAGGTCCAATCTCTTAACCACTGAGCAACCCTTTCCCATGAGCAGTACAGCATCCACTCCCATGCGTTCAGAACTTGTACCTGTTGCTGCACCGCTCCACCAGACGTCTGCACCACGATCTGCTCTCCTCCACTCGTCGTCTCTGTGAACTGCTCCATGGTTTGACTCCTATTCACAACCCAAGCTCAACAGTCTGTGAAAGCAAAGACACAGTGCACAAGCATGAGTATGGAGGTCAACGATCAGACATATCCCACATAATCCAGATAACGTTCTCCATTCTGCCATACAGACAAAATGCAATCGATTTTAGGTAGAAGGCAAAAGCAACAACAACGGGTAGAAAGGAAACGGCTGAAGCCAGCTACAGCCACATGCATATATTTAATAGTACCAACATTGGCTGCCTCCGTGTGTTGGTGTGATTCGTTTTGCATTGTTACCATGACTACTATATTGCATCGCTGCACCTTTGGAAAATACACTAAGCAGGCAAAATGTTATGACCACCTTCCTAATATTGTGTTAGTCCCCTTTGCTGCTAAAACAGTTTCAACACATTCAGCATTAACAGCATTAACTTCAGGAGTTTGAGCTACAGGAGCTCGTCTGTTGGATCGGACCACACGGACCAGCTTTACTTCCCACATGTATCAATGAGCCTCAGCTGTCCGTGACCCTGTCGCTGGTTCACCACTGTTCCTTACTTGGAGCACTTTTGATAAAAGACTGACCACTGCAGAAGAATCCTACAAGAGCTGCAGTTTTGGAGACGCTCTGACCCAGTGGTCTAGACGTCACAATTTGTTTGAATCCATACGTTTGCACTTTTTTCATGATTCCAACACACCATGATGAAGAGATCATCAGTGTTATTCACTTCAGCTATTATAACGTTATAATGCCATAATGTTATGACTGATCTGTGTATTATCATATTATCAGATCTCTATTGTGTGTAATAATCGGTAATAATATCCACTAAACAATAATAAAGACTAACTGATGGATTAGCATTTTTTTGTTTATTCCTCTATAATAAATGGAGTCGTGTGTTTAGGATGGATGTGGATCTACATTAGAGATTCCTGGTCTTCCTGATAGTGAAATCATATAAGCTGTCAGTTCAGTGATGATCATTACTGATGCCATGTGCATTCAAGCTGCATTTGGGAAAGTCTAATGGAGCACCAGCAGCTCTTTATGACATGGAGAATATTGCTGTATAACTTCACTTACATGCGCGTTCAATCAATTAATATCAGAGCCGGGTCGAATCCCAAACTACTCCACACTCCCTTCATATGCACACTACAGCTGTACCAAGATGGACGGCGTTCTAGTGCCCTTAAAAGTGATGAAGTGAATGTTGAGGACGCAGCCCGTACCTCAGGAAAAGCGATACAACGTTATAACGAAATTATGATTATAACGTTACTGAAGGCAATAAATATATTTTATATATATCTTTTACAAGACCCGAATATGAGTAATATCGTTCATTTATACCAAAGTGACAGGTTTTAACCTCTGGTTTGACAGACATTCTCTCTTTTCTCTTGCTAACACCACAAAGAACACAATGACGGGTAGATTAGCAAAGCTAGCTAGGCCTGTGTGCATAGCAGTTAGCATCTCTGCTAACTCAGGCACATCAACTGTGAACTATATAAGAACGCGGTCCGGGTTTGTGTCGGATACACACTCACACACACTCACTCACACACACCGCTCCATGGCAGTGAAATTCCTGTTTATACTGGTTTTAGTCTCTTTGGTTGGTCGGACACACACCAATCCCCATCTGTTACCGAGTCCCGTCCCCTCTCAGCGCCGCGCGCACTCACCGTCCGCCCGCTCTCTCCGCCGCTGATTGGCTCCAATGGCGGCGCGCGGAACCCAATCACAACCCGCACGCGCACACAGAGCGACAGCGCGGCAAAATGGCGCCCAGTGCGAGGGCTGGAGGGGGGGCCCGGGGTGTTACAAGGGTGGAACCTGCGCCTCGGTTTCTCTCTTTTTCCTCAACCTTTCTCTTTTCCCTCTCTTATTCTTTTCTCTTCTCTCTCCTTTGATCGGTCTCCCCCCTCACATTTTCTCTTCTCTTGATTTCTTTATCTTACTCCATTTTTTGTCTCTTTCTCCTCTCCCTTTTTCCCCAGTCTTTCTCTCCCTCATATTTTCTGTCTTTCTTCATTTTCTACCCTCTCTTCTTTTATTTCTATCTTCTCTTCCTCTTTTATTTCTATTGTCTTCTTTTTTGTCTCATTTTCTCTTAAATCACACTCCCTTTTCCTCCCTTTCTTTCCCCTCAATTTTCCATTTTTTTCCCTCTTTTTCTTTTTGTTCTCTATTTTCCCTCTGCCTTTTTTAACACACTCCCATTTCTCTCCCTCTCTTGCGATTCTATTGATTTTTTTAAACACAAAATCCCTTTAATACACAATCAGTACAACACAAACAAAAATGTGAGAAACCTAAAGAAAAACAACAGCCACCAAGAACACACTCGAACATAATGTCTTCCAGATGTGAAGAAAACAAGTTCTCATTCGTGTAAGATTTGTTAAAATATTTACTGTGGTAATAAATTGGACATGTAATTGTTCATATGATGGAGATTGTGGAATGAAGATGTAGCAGACATTTTCAGACTGTGCTATGAAGGTTACCTCACCAGAGAGACAAAGAGACCATTGAGAAGAGATAAAACTACATAGTGGAGAACTTGGATTACTGATTGCAAGGGTGTGAGTTCAAATCCCAGCACCACAGCACTGGAACTATGGGGCTGCTCAACAAGACCCTTAAACCTCACTGGCTTGTATAAATAAGAGAATGATCTTTGATGATCTTGTATCCAAATATTCACACCAAAAAAACCCATTCAATCCTAAAAATTGTACGAGTGAACAGCAAACAAACTCCAGACATGAAGAAAACTCACTCTGGTATAAATGTTCAAAATTCTTTATTCTGACTGGGAAAAAAAAAAAAAAATTAATAACAACAACAAATAAGGACAATGACATTTTCTCAATCCAGGCTTTACATTTGCGTTGGGTTTCTGAGATCTGGATTGAGAAGTCAAGCATTAAATGTAGTTATGAACAGTAGCTTATCTGTACACATCTTATTTACAGCACTGGAATTAAAAACGTCATGTTTACTTCCTTTACATTCAATAGACAGATGCTGCAAGTTCTCCGAATTTCCCCAGTAGCACTACAATACTGAATAGCGCAGAACGAATTCTTCCAGCAATCAAACAGCTTTTTTCTGGTCACATTTTGAAGGTGAAGGTAAAATCCAGGGGGCCCCTGAGACACGTACTTAATTAAAAAAAAAAAAGAAAAAATAGAAAGGAGTACCATAAAACACTGTATTCTATTCACATCATATTCGGGTGGGCGGCCGCCCTCCTGACGAGTCCACCCAAACTCAAGTTTATCACGGTTACTCTGACTGGCCTGGTTTTATTTCCCAATGTAAAATATCTGAAAAAATAAAAAAAAATGTTGTTCTTTATACACACTGTACCATGTCGTAATACCTTCAGCACACCACTGTGTTGTAGTTATTAGACAAATAGTCATTAAAATAATTATTGCTATGAAAGCTCATTACATATCTGCATTTTTATAGTAAAAACATTCTCAAAATCCCTCATTCTTCATTTTGCAAAATCACATAAAAAAAAAACCTGATCTTATGCCTTCAGGACCTTTTTTCCCTGCCAGTGCACAACTGCTTAGAATCTTGTAGCTTAGTTTACAATAAAATGAGCTTTAGTGGGTAGTCAGTAAAAACCCACAGCGCACCAGTACCTTCGTCTCAGAAAGAGCGTTTTGAATCGTGTTTTTTTTCCCGGGTCCTGTGCATCCTTATTAAGACGAACGATCACAACTGATGCACAGCATATCCGTTTGGCTTTGTACCAACATGAATCCGCTCCTTAAACTTTAGCTTAGTGAACCGTTATTGCTTTGTAATGCGGCTTTAATTACTCAGGCTGAATTTCTACATCATATATAAAACAGACAAACAAACAAAAAAACCCTAAGGATTAAAACAGCACTGGTGTGTCAGTCCTTCATAACCCTAAAGGACACAAATCATCTAGACTGTCCGTGTCTTAAAATCTAAAAGGAATGAATATTTCTCAAATTTCAAACTACAAATCAGTGAAAACATCTGTCAAGAAAACAAAAACAGTCATTACAGAAATCCACCAATTTCCTCCTCTCCAGTGGCTGGAACCAATTAATTAGAACAAAAACCCACACTTTCATTTCTTCATCCTTCAGTAAACTCATCATCCCCACACAGGGTTTAACACGCACGTACACGTGCAGGCCTGAAGAGGGCACCACAAGGCATCCAAGTTCCTCACTCTTTAGCTTTAGGACACTACCTGAGAATTTACCACCTCAATTTTCAGCCAGAAGGTCCTACAGAAACACAAAAAACACATTTACAGAATCAATATAAAAAAATATATATATTGTGGCTCGGAAAAATCGCGGGTTCTCATTTGGAACCAAGTTGCGGATTATTTCACAATTCGCGGAAATCCGTGACGTGAACGAATGTTTAGGAACGTTAGAAATAACAAAACTATGTTTTTACTAACACTTTAAAAAAAAACACTTTATTGTAAAGTGGCATAATGTCTAGATGAATTCACTAAGGTACCAAAGGGGCTGCAATAGGGGGTCTTAGAACATAACCCCTGCAAATTCCGGGAGACCACTGTGATACGTTTTTATTTGGAAAAACTTCTGTCCTTCTTTCCACACTGTGACGCTGTTTTCATTTGACGAAAACGCAGCTTTTTAAAAACGCAGTTTTCGCGTCGCAGTATGGACCTTAAAAAAAAAAAAGTTGGTGTTTGCTACCTCATCAGAGTCGTAATTGTAACGTGTCTTGTCCGCCTCTGTGGTGACCACGTCGTCCACACCTTCAATAGCATTAGCCTCTGCGTGCCTCTGCATCTCTGAGTAACGGTGCACCAGGAACCTAACAAAAACACACACGTGTCGACATCAAACTGTTCACACAAAACACCTCACTTTCATTTACTTTAGATAATTCGGCCTGATCTTACCTTCCCCCACACACATACTTCTTGATGAGTAGAACACCAGCCACGGCGCAGACGAGCAGAAAGAGGATGATGACAGACACTACAGGAGCCAGGTTTCCTGACCGAGACACCGCCTGATAAACATGCTTCAGATAAGCTCACCGAGACCATCTGCCTCTTATTTGTGTCCAAATTCCAGTAAACGCTAATTAGCATGAGGAGTACGGATCTCTCACCAGGAGCTCGGGAATCAGCAGGTTACTGACGCACTTCTTGCTCAGGTCGATCAGTTTCCTCTCCGGCTGCACGCCTCCCTCGCACCGGTCTCCTGGGATCTTCCTGTAACTGTACAGCAGCGTGAACTCAAAGTGACGCAGGGAATCATTTTGTTTTTTGCTCAGATTGTAGATTTTCCTGGCTGAGCAGTCACACGTCTGTCAGATTATAATATTATAAAAAAATAAATGAAAAGCGTTAAAATTTTCCTGCTTAAAAAATAAAGCCTCAGCCAATCTCACGGGAATCTTGAGTACCTACAGAGTACTACTGCATTCTTCATATCGCCGAAGAGTCTTTAGATTCATCAGCTTCATGAAAGATTCAGTCAGATCCAACTGTGCAAATCCGATACAGAATCGGATCCCAAGTCTGATCATGAACAGCAGCAGCGACGACAACTACAGCAGAACGTGAACAAACTTCTCGTTACCTCAAGTCCAAAAACACATTTCTTTGGAGACGTTCTTCTCGAACGAGTCTTGTGAAGTGCTGCGACGGCGACCGTAACCAAATGAAGCATGGTGATGGGTGCACACTTGCTCTCGCCAGGAGAAACGTTTGTACAAAGGATTTCCATACTTGAAAAAACACTTAAACCCAGAAGGAGTGTATTTGGCACAGAAATACTCAAGTCATGTGTCCAAAAAATTGTTTAAAACTTTGGCCATGTTTAGTATGCGACTCCAACTCGATCTAACTATTAATCTATAGATGCTGAAGATGAACTTGAGAATGGCTGAAACTGTGGTTGTTATGTCCCCTTTAAGTCTATAAATGTTTTATGAGTCCATGCCATGTTTTCTGAATATGAAGAAAAACTAATAAAATTAATAAAATGCACAAAATAGCATTGAAGATGATTTCTAGTTTTGTACCCGTTGGTCTGGAGCTGCTCTTTACGGCCGTGCAGGCAGAACTCTAGCGAGTGGCCCTTCAGCTCCGGCTGTTCCACACACTCTGAGCCGTTAATGGCACGGTAGAAGCCAAAATCACTGCGTGATAAAGAGACAAAGCAAGAAAGTAAGACAGGAGGCAATGATGCAGCCGAACTCAACTGTCTTAAAAAAATTTATCAATCAGTCAATTAACCCCAATTCAGACATTTCTAAACTTCACTACTGAAATCCCACCATTGGAAATCATCCAGGGTGCAGGGACACGGCGTGGGCTGCTTGGTTAGGACGAATCCTCTCCCATTTCTACAAACAGAGTCTTTCCTTAGCCTCAGGTATTTTTCCTTATATCCCAGTAGACACCCATCATTCGGGTTGCCGGTGTTATCGGAATGGGCGAGCCACTGCACGTAATCCTCCTCCCCACCTGCAGAGGGAGACAGAGGAATATTGAGTGAAAAAGACGAAGCAAAAAATAAGAACAAAAAAAGTGAGGGCGTGTTGAGGATGAATGAGGAATTTAAAGCATTTAGTAACTCTATAAACACAGACACACTAGACTGCGATGCATTGTGTTCCCTGGATTAATCACAGCCGGAGAAATATTTAGTAAAAGCACACAAATAAAAAAAATTAAAAATAATGTAACCCTGTGTAAAAAATAAATAAAAAAACGACCCACTACTGAAATCTATTAAACATGACCTTCATACACTTTCCCTTGAAATGTTCTTTTTTTAGTTAAGTTGTGTATGTGCATGGTATAACGCAGGTATTTACATATATGTGGAAGTTCTTTTACATTCCTATAATCACGATGCACACAGACACACACTCTCATACACTTACAGTCTCTGGAGAGTAGCTGGTGAAAGTCTATAGTGATGGACACCAAGTGTTGGCTGAACACCGGCTGTCGGAAACCCCACAGGCTTAGACTCATGGACCGAGCTCCAGGCTCCGAGGCCAAACCCGTGAAGTACAGCGGCGTGTCTGTGAAGTTGTACACGTGCCAACACTGGCCCTCGTCTGTAGAGAACCTGATAGTGATGAGCACAAACACAGGGTAGGAGTTCAATTTCGTTCAAATAAACCACTTGAACAAGAACAGGGTAAGAGTTCAGTTCAAATAAATGCAGAAATACAGATTAGAAGTTAAATAGAGAGAATAAAATAGCAAATTTACAGCATATGCGGAGCAAACCCAGCGTGTAACTAAGGCCTGGAAAGATTCGGCATAGAAAGATTTCCACAAAAAAAACCCAACATTTTAGCAAAACAAAAGTTTAACATCGCACCGCTAATCATATTTCGGCGCACAACGATTCGTTCGATTAGAACCTGTTAGGTACGCACACGTGGGCCATTACTTCCCTAGATTAAACACACAACAAGCAAATGTTTAGGCATAATAAACTGCGAGAGCCAATCATCTTCCAATATGCAAATGAATCTCTTAAACAAAGGGGCGGGGCGTGTGGGGTTTACAATTTGCATATCTGTGTATGCTTCAGGACTCACTTGATTTGCGAGATGGGCTGGATTTGGTTGTGTTCCACGGCCACCAGGAGTCCTCCCGAATCCAAGACGGCGTAATGGTGCGGCCCTTTGAGCGCTCGCGTCCACGTGTACCCGCCGTCGCCAGACACGTAAATGTCAGGGGACAAGATGGACACTGCGTCCCCTACGCTGCCTGAGAAGGAAAGGCTTGCTCAGAAACCTATTTTAGAGCTCGGATCGCTACAGTCTCATGGTTTACCGTAAGGAAAACATTTTGCATAAAAGTTGGAATTTTTTTTTGCTGCCAAATCAAATAGAGATTCATGAGCGGTGACGCAGGAAAACCGAAATAAAAACCCCACACACATTTCCTCGATAATTTTTACGATCGCAGCTTTAAATTTCACGAGTTGCCTGGAAAAAAAAAAGCCTGGTATACAATATTGCAGTTGTACATCAAATCAACATGGATAAAAGATTTTCAGTCCAGAATATGCAGTAGGTGGTTTGCAGACTAATAAGTGTGTGTGTGTGTGTGTGTGTGTGTGTGTGTGTGTACCGTGAGCGAGGATGAGACCAACAGCACTCGGTTCAGTCAGCGGCAACATCGGCACATTGAGCCTCATCGATGTACTATAGGAAGCGTGAATATGCAGACTGCACTATAGCAACACACACACACACACACACACACACACACACACACACACACACACACACACACACAGTTTACCATTTTCCTTCATGCAAATTAACAAACGAGTTCAGACTGCTCTATAATGCCGAGAATGCAGTCTGTAATACTGATCACGTTTAAATCAGGGACACGTGAAGAACGTGTTACGATCACGAGGACCCATAAAGAGCGTCCCCAGAGGCACGTGAACTGTTGCCAGCATTTTGAAATGCCACGAGGTCTCTAAAAGCCGTCTCCAAGCGGTTGCTATAAACAAAAAACCCGGTACGAACGCGGGACGCAGACACAACAAAGTACACAGTTATGTCCTTGTACGGCTCGAAAGTTTGTGCATGATGTGATGATTTAAGTCTCAAACCATGTTTCCCCTCGCTCATGTGACGGCATGGAGGACTGTTCATGATAAGCTCGTTGTTCTAAAATGCAAATGTATTAGTTTGCAGTTATAACGTTGATGAGATTCAGCATTAAGTTCCTCAGGCACGCTGCATTACTCTTTAATTATGTACCGACTTTTGGTTTTTATACGTAGAAATCATACATGGTGCAGCCAAAACTATGTGGAAGTATGTGTTGAGAATCTCATTCCAAACCTATTCATGCTTTGCAGTTATAATAAACTCCACTCTTCAGGGAAGACGTCCTACTAGATTTTTCGAAGTTTCTTTAAGGGATCTGTGCAGGACAGAAAAGGGGCGGAAAATTTCTGTGGGAACTTCATCTGGGGAATTTTGGAACTATTGGAACCAAGTTGGAAACATGAATTTATGGAAATTCATTAGAAATTTGGGGAAATTTATATAAACTATTTGTATCATCCAATTTGCAAACATTTTGTTGATTTAGTATAATTGTGTTGCATAATCGCAACAAAAGCAAGTTCTTCCACTCCAATCTTGGCAAACCATGTCTTGAGGAAGCTCACGCTGTGCACAGGAGCATTAACATTTTCAGAAGGAGCCACATATGGATGTGATGGTCAGGGATCCACGAACGTTTGGCCAATTTATTTTGTGATAGTTGAAATGAACACAATAACATAATAAAATTAGATCATAAATCACTTAGCTTTTTATTTTATAATTTAATAATTTAATAATGAGTCTGTACATCTTATTTTATTGTTATAAATATGTAAATAGCAGCGAATATTCTGTACAAAAAACCTTAGTAACTAAAAAACCCTGAACCTGCAGACCTGCATGTGTGTGTGTGTGTGTGTGTGTGTGTGTGTGTGTGTGTGTGTGTGTGAGAGAGAGAGAGAGAGATAGATTTTAACACTCACCATGACAGGATCCTTTGCAGTCGAGTCACACTCTGCGTTCCAGGGTTTCTTCAGAGGCCTCCAATTTCCTCCCTGATTGAACGTTACCACTGTCTGAACAGAACCATCTGCACAGAACACACACAAAAGATAAAACACAATACAAAGCAGACCAAAACGTTTTAATATATGATAATTATTAATATTATAATCATTATTAGCTATATTATTAATATATTAGTTAATTTAAGCATTAACACTTTGATATCAATAATCAAAACCATACAATACATGCTTGATACATGCTTTGTGTGTGTGTGTGTGTGTGTGTGTGTGTGTGTGTGTGTGTGTGTACCATGAGCCAGCACGCTGGTCATGTAGATGCCCCTGAGTGAGCTGACGACAGTGAAGTCGGTTTCGCCGCCTGTGGATGTGTAAAGATGGCGCTCGAGGGACTTGGAAAATACAATGCCACGATAATCTGAGGTGTAGATCATTCCCATCCCTGAGTCTGGAACAGACAGAAAAAGCAAGAACTCATACACAACCGAAAATCTCTCATTACTGACACTTTATACTTCAGGTGACTAATGGATACATACAAGATGGTATCAAAAAGTTTAAAAAACTTACTCTGCTTACTAGAATATACTTAATTTATCTACGTTTACACACAGTCACCTTCAAAATAGTCCCCCTGCACAGCGCTCCCAGTGTTCCTGCCACCTCTGGAACGTGTCCTGGAAGTGGTCAGAATAGCACCAGTTGCACAGAAAGGATGATGTCTTTTGGCACAGTGACTTGTGAAGGTCGGTGCTCCCTATTACTGTGCGTGCAGCCTTGTGCTGCCATCTGTTGGCATGTTACAAAACTAGTCTCGAAACTTTTGATACCACATTGTAGTGTAGATTTGTTTTGTTTGACAAATGAGAGACGAGCACAATGAGGATTTCAATGGCATTTACTAGCTCACACACACGCACGCGCACGCACGCATGCACGCACGCACGCACACAGACCTCCAGGTTCGTCCACATGAATGAACACCATGTCGTCGTTGGCAGACAGGATGGAATAAAACTGTTCATGTCCCACATCGGGCAGCTGGGCCATGTCCCAAACCTCACCCTGATCCACAGACACATGAATCATGCGCGTTGAACTCTGATAAACACACACACAGAGAGAGAGAGAGAGAGAGAGAGAGAGAGAGACACAGATACAAAGAAAATACAACAAAAATGATCAAAGTGTCATGTTTTGATGTAATTAAATGGATATATTTTTGTAGTAACAAAATAATTAGACATGCCCAACTACACACACACACACACAAACACACACACAAACACACACACACTCTCCGGTATACCGTAGCAGACATCACGGAGGCAAAGAGAAAGCGTCCGCCCAGGCCAAACGAGTAAATCCTGCTCCCTATAGTCTTAAAGCTGCGGCCAAAATCTGTGGTCTTCCTCAGCTCCAGCATCCCCCTTTCACCTTACAGTACAGTACAGTACAGTACAAAACACACACACACACACACACACACACACACACACACACACACACACACACACACACACACTTAACAACATGGAAAAACAATACGCAATTGTGCATTTAAACACAGCTGAAAGTTTTTTTGGAAGTAAGAAAACAAGACTCACTACAGGAACCGTTTGGGTTTGTGGTGAAAAACAGAGTGTCAGCAGTCCCCCTATAAGACACACACACACACACACACACACACACACACACACACACACACACACACACACACACACACAACACACACACACACTTCTTTTAAACCTTTTGGATTAAGAACACTGATTGACGCTTGTTTAATGTGTTGTACAGTTTTAATGGTTTTGTTGTAGTTATGACATCATGTTTCTGTGGAAGTTTCTGTTTATGAATGTAGGACGGAGCCAGAGGAAATGAGTGGTATTGTTTAAACTCCTGTGTGTAATTGTATTAACAAGCATTTTCTGTTTCACTGACTGGCAGAAAGAATAAAAGATGGAGAGATAAGAGAAAGAGAGAGAGAGAGAGAGAGAGAGAGAGAGAGAGAGAGATATCTGGACAGGCAGAAGTAATGTAAAAGTGAAAAAATAGCTAAATAAAGCCAGGTCTTTATAAGATATATGAGTTCAAATCCCAGCCACACCAAGCTGCCACTCCTGGGCCCATGAGCAAGGCCCTTAACCTCCGTAGCAGTTAAATGAATGAGATGCATGAAAGTCGCTCTGGATACGAGTATTATAAGGTACTACAACACTGAAGCAGCAACGGGGTTTACATCACACTAACGGTCTTACATTTAGCAGACACCCTCATCTATAGTGAATTACATTTATCTCTCTTTTATACAACTGAGCAGGTGAGGGTTAAGGGCCTTGATCAAAGACCCCAGCAGTGGCAGGATTTGATAATGACCTTGCGTTTAGAAATTCAACGTCCTGTACGCCGAGCTCCCACTTCCCTACTTTATACATGTGTGTGTGTGTGTGTTACCATTTCACCAGACACACTGTGTCATGAATTTTCTTCCATTGAAGCCCAAAGTCCTCAGAGAGCCACAGGTCATACTGCAAAAGATCGATACAACTTTGTCATTGCCTAGTAAAGGTACACAACAAAATACAGTTCAACATCAACCAGAAGTGCAAATAGTAACAATTGTGTAAACCGAATGTAGATAAATATGTACATATATGTAGATAAATATATTTGAAATAAATATAAAGCCTCTGGCAGTAAGAAATGTGCAGAAGCTGATAAACAAGTACACTAAGATTATATATATATATATATATGACCGAAATTAAAACCTTCAGTGCAACCAACATTTATTCACAGCGCTCAAAAATAAAAACAAACAAAAAAAATAAACCAAAATCCACCATGACGCACTCATCTGGCAATTAAAACCGTCCGTGTGGAAACGTCCAGATTTTTTATGTAATTTAAAACACTATAATTACTTTAAAACATTTACAAGAATATTTTGTCTTCATGCTCCATGTTGAGTTTGGTTTTGCTAATAATAAACATACATTTGCATAAAACATCAATATTCGTCCATGGACATGTTGAGTATTAAAGACTAGAAAAGTATTGAACCTGAACCTGCTGGATATAACGAGGTTAAACAGTTTGTGACTGGGATGTGAGGAGTCCTTGATGACGGAAGGTATGAAGAGCATCAGTGTGTACTCATACACAAACTCTACGTCTTCACGTTTATTTGAAATGTGGGAACCCTAATAAATCATTTAAATCAGATCAAATAAGTTACTGCTTTCCCGCTCACCGCTGTACTAATAACGGCGAGTACGCTGTTGTTTTCTGGGTTGTAAGAGATCTGCATGAGGACTTGGAAGGGCAGGTCAGAGGTGGTGAAACTCCTCGCCAAATCCAGCGAGCGTAAAATTCTCGAGCCTTTTCCCTCAGACACATAACCTGTGAGGATCACCTGGGGAAAAACAAAACAAAACAAAAAAATAAACCAAAATCCACCATGACGCACTCATCTGGCAATTAAAACCGTCCGTGTGGAAACGTCCAGATTTTTTATGTAATTTAAAACACTATAATTACTTTAAAACATTTACAAGAATATTTTGTCTTCATGCTCCATGTTGAGTTTGGTTTTGCTAATAATAAACACACATTTGCATAAAACATCAATATTCGTCCATGGACATGTTGAGTATTAAAGACTAGAAAAGTATTGAACCTGAACCTGCTGGATATAACGAGGTTAAACAGTTTGTGACTGGGATGTGAGGAGTCCTTGATGACGGAAGGTATGAAGAGCATCAGTGTGTACTCATACACAAACTCTACGTCTTCACGTTTATTTGAAATGTGGGAACCCTAATAAATCATTTAAATCAGATCAAATAAGTTACTGCTTTCCCGCTCACCGCTGTACTAATAACGGCGAGTACGCTGTTGTTTTCTGGGTTGTAAGAGATCTGCATGAGGACTTGGAAGGGCAGGTCAGAGGTGGTGAAACTCCTCGCCAAATCCAGCGAGCGTAAAATTCTCGAGCCTTTTCCCTCAGACACATAACCTGTGAGGATCACCTGGGGGGAAAAAAACAAAACAAAACAAAAAAAAGACACTCCAGACATGCTTTTTCTCCTAATGAACCTTTTAATGAAGAGAACGAGGAAAGGAATCATTACAGGAGTTTCTGCTCTCACCTTTCCGGAGTTGTCCGGGCCGATGGCAATGCCGAAGTGAGTCATGATGAAGGTGTTGTTCAGGAGATGCGTGACATCCTGGAAGGATTTTCCATGGTCTTCACTGGGACACATGGGTTTTATTAGTGAGCGGTGAAAATAGAAAGTTGTCCCCCCCCCCTCACACAAACACACACACACACACACACACCTCACACACACACACACACACACACATACCTCCTGTAGAGTTTGGGCTCGCTAAAGCGGAACATGAACAGTGGCACCTGATATGTAGTGAGGACCAGCAGCACCTGCAATAACAGGAACATACACCAATATAAACACACCAGCACCGACAAACGTGTTGAACTGGGAAAAAGCTCATGAAAAGGGATGAGTAATAATTAACAGAGATGAATGTTAAATAAAATTGCTTTCCTGACTTTTTTTTTTATGTACAGTTTTTCCTCAGTTGCTTTGAAGCGTTTCTCAGATTTTTTGTCATATCCATTTATGTTAACATTTATTTTGATTTTATTCAAATATCCCTGTTTTTTTTTTTTTTTTTTTTTTTACATATTTAAAAAAGTGATCAGGTTTTTTGGGCCATTTAGGTTCTAGTCCTTATGAACATACAACAGCTTCATTCAAAATCTTTTTTTTTTTTTTTTTTTTGCCAAACTCGAGTCTGCCAACCTGTGGGTATGAGGTCATGAGTCTCAGAGCTGTGTGACTCCAAGCCCAGATTTGTGTGCGCGTTTGTGTGCGTATGTGAGAAAAACAGACAGATGAGGGAGAGAAAGAGAGAGAGAGAGAGAGAGCGAGAGCGAGAGAGAGAGAGAGAGAGAGAGAGAGAGAGAGAGCTGGTTATGCAGAAGGTCAGTTGGTGAGTGCAGTCTGGTTTTTACTCTGCAATATGCCATTTAATAGAGTTTTTTTCGAATCCCTCAGCCGGACAAACAGAAAACAGCACACACCGCTGGATTTTACAAAACTGCTTCTCTTACAGTTTTAAGAAAAACAGTTTTAAAGACCAACATGTACTCGATCTTCTTGGACCGACGCATCAAACTCGGTCTCTCAATCTTTCCTTTAAAAATGAGAGAGCAAGAATCGTTCAGTCCCACACATTAAAACCCCTCGCAGGTCTTTCATTAAACATTCCTTATTTTCATAGCTGGATTATCAGAGCCAGACTTTAGGATGACGTCCGATTCTGTCGCTGCGATATTGAGCGGAGTCCAGTGCCGGGTGTCTTTTGTGAAAACACGACGAGTAAGAATTTGAAATTCGATTCGCCCCGGGTTTTGTGATTCTGAAGGGTCGCATACCACAGACTCAGAGCATGTAGCCAAACACAAACACACACACCGAGAAGAACAACTTTTAGGGTTTAACTACTGTCCTCATCTCTTCTGAGCTTCCTAAAACCAAAAATTCACACATGAAATTATATATAAAAAAAAGCTTATAACTGAAAGTTATAATTTAAGTAAAAAGCACATTATCTGATCAAATTATGGATATTGCCCTTCTGAGATGTATCATTACTTGAACTAGAAGATCCAAACCTGTTACAGCTTGAGAATGGCCCTATGCACAAAGCCCGCTCCATAGCAATATACAGTATCTTACATGGGTTGGAGACATGAAGCTCAAACCCTATTCGACACCTTTGATATGAATGTGAACGTTGACTGCACCCCAGACCTCCTCATCTCACCTACATCACTTCCTGACTTTACCAACATACTTACGGCTGCATGAGCACAAATCTCACTCCACACAAAAGCTCACTCCAAAATCTAGTGGAACATATATTCCCATAAGATTGGAGCTTATTATAACAGCAAAATAGGGACAAAATATGGAATGATTTTCAAAAAGCTCACACAGATCTTATGTGCAGTTGTCGACGAACTTTTGTCCATACAGTGTCCATTACCGAACATTTAATGATTTATATTTAAGAAATGATCTGGCATAAGAACTGCTCAGGGATGTTGAAGACACTGTCAGGGTTTTGTAAGTAGGTGTTTTGTATGATTCATGCTGCTACTTAAACACTCACCCCTGTTCCATCTCCACCCAGGCCAGAGACACAGAGCCGGACACGTCGTTAAAGACCCGCTGCAAGAGACATAGGGGAAAAAATGATTTACACTTATTAGCATTCCCACTAAATATATATTTATATAAACTGTATATATATATATATATATATATATATATATATATATATATATATATATATATATATATATATATATATATATATAGTCTCATGTGTAAAACTGCCTCTAGAGGCCGCTTCCGGAATGACAGCATAGCTTCTCAGCCGCACCCAGAAAAACTATCAGTATAGATTTTTGCTGATAGCTGATTTTTTCAGCAACCAGCTAAATATATATATGGGGTGTAACGGTACACATATTTGTACCAAAATTTCTCAGTGTTTGCAATCCTTTTAATGTCTGGATCATCGAAAAAAATCCCTCAGGAACATATTAAGTGGTGGACAGCAAGTTTGTTTAGTGTTTTAGTTTTGTATTATTAAGAAACTAAAGTTAGCACAGTGTCACTGTGGCCAATATCTCTTAAAAGGAGAAAATAGAATGAATAAAGACATTTATTAAAGTATGCTGAAATAAGTAGAACAGTCAAGTAGATCATATCTTTAGTAACTTAAATATTATAAAATATAATAATAATATGAATAATAATAATAATAAAAAAGCAGGCATTTCATTGAATCACAAATGTTAATTAAAAAAATGACAAGCAGTTTTATGTTTTGCATTTCTTCCCTTCTACCCATACCAAACTGAACCCAACCGTGACCTTCTTCTTCACATAAATACTGCACAGTAACTGAAAGTACACTGTAGGTGTCTGTCAGGTAATTGTTAATCATGGGGTTACCATGGTAACAATCACCGGTTACAGTAAACTGTGTTTATTATTTAGTTTTTATTTTTGCGCAAATCATAGCGAGACATTGGTTACTGAACCTTTAAACACACCGTGTCTTGTATTAATTATGTAAGTACTGCACTCTGTCCAAAAGAGACTTTGAAATACAACAGTGTGTGTGTGTGTGTGTTTGGAAAGTGTGTAAAGAAAGCAAGAAAAAGAGAGAAAGACTGAGGAAGAGGATAACCCCCTCCTTCTTTTCACCACTGGGTTCACCATTGGAATGTCTTTTGTGTGTGTGTGTGTGTGTGTGTGTGTGTGTGTGTGTGTGTGTGTGTGTGTGTACCACATTTTTGTATGCCTGACACCAAGAACAGTAAAGACACTCAGGGAAAAAAAACCTTAACATCCACTCGTGAGAGAGAGAGAGAGAGAGAGAGAGAGAGAGAGAGAGAGAGAGAGAGAGAGAGAAAGAGGGAAAGAGAGAGAGAGATTAGCAGATACCTATTTTAACAGATAAATGGACAGATAAAGACATAAATAACAGACAGTAGAATAAAAGAGATTGAGAGATGGATTGAAAGACAGATAAACAGATAAGCAGATCGGTAAACGGAAAGACAATCTGAAGGAAAGACGTATGTTTAAAAAACAGACTGATAGACAGACAGATAAACAGATGGAATACAGGAAGGCAGAGAAGTGGATAAAAGAGGTGGAAAGACAGAAAGACTCCTAGACAATAAGAGACACACGATGAGAGCACCAGATTAAAAGATGTCTACTCGCTCGACAGGTCGATAAAGAAAGAGATGACCTGACTGGAAGACTGAGGGATAGATGGATAAAGAGAAAGAAAGAGATAAACAGAGGGCAGGACAGATAAACGGAGAGAAATAAAAACAAAGTGATGAATGACCTGACCGACAGGCAGATATATATGTAGATAGAAAGACAGATGACAAGTAATATATAAATTTATAAATAAAAAGACAAACAGAAAGAGACAGAATGATGGACAGACCAAACCACTGGACACTGAGAAAGACAGAGATAGATGGATGAACAGAAAGAAAAAAAAAAAGAGAGAGAGAGAGAGAGAGAGAGAGAGAGAGAGGTGGAGAAACTACGTCTGGGAGAGTAAGAATGAATGGAATGGAGATTTAAGACACATACTACAAATTAGGAGGGACACACACACACACACACACACACACACACACACACACACACCTTTACAGGCCACATGGCCCCGTTAGTCCCACTGCCTCCAAGGCAAAAAAAAAGCCTTTACAGCATTTCTGCAATTCCAGATTTTTCCCCAAGGACACACAACCTCTAAAACTCTTCATCACTACACACACACACACCACACACACACACACCCACACACACACACCAAGAATATTCAGAATTGTATTTAATGGGTGAACTTCTTGCCATAAAAGGCAAATAAAAAAATAATAATCAGTGCATGTTTGGAGAAGGCAGTGGAAAGTCTAAGCTGCCTTCACTGCATCCAAGTGTGAACAAAAGTTTCCATGTTTCACAAATGCAGAGCGGCCTTCTTTTTTTATACCTCCCCATCTCCTGCAACTGCCTCGAAGTCGGACTGTTACTCGGACACCACGTGCGCTCGGCGTGTTCGCAGCACCTGCATCAAATCTACCGCCAGAACTGCTTTTCCAGAACGTTCCGTTTTACATGCCGTGATTGACATCGACTGTCTCACCTTCCCTACGCTACAGGAACCAAACACAACAGTACAACTGCCTCAGAGACAGAGAGTGAAAATAATAATAAATAAAAAAACAGCGAAAAGACCATGAACAAATTGTTTTTTTCAGGTCTGGAGGCAGAGAGAACGCGAGAGAGACCGCGAGAGAGACCACAAGAGAGACCGCAAGAGAGACAGTAGATGTGCTGTTGCGCTCTTATCAGGACTATTATCATTCTTATTATTATTATCATTATTCTTATTATCATTCTTATTATTATTTGTCACTCGTCGTAACATTGAACCTTCAAACTGGGAAATAAACCTCTGTTCTGCTCTGTATCTCCAATAGGCAAAATTTTCATTTCTATATTGTTCTTCTTTGCCAGATTCTGAGTTCCTGGAAGTTCACCATTCTACATCAGAAGAACAGGTTTTTTCGTCCTTTTAAAACGAGCACATAACATTATTTTGGCTTCCTTCTATTTTTTTCTTTTTTTATTACAAAATAAAAAAAGCAGGAATCCAGAAACCACAGGCTTCTCTCCAGGAGAAAATAACATTTAGACAGGTGTGCGACCACAAAAGCACTCTCTCACTCACAACACACACACACACACACACACACACACACACACACACACACACACACACACACACAAATTTAAACCTAAAAATAAAATTTGAGAAGGAGCAGGAACAGGACTTTCAAAATAGCACTTTAAATGAAGTGAAGTGATTTTTTTTTTTTTTACAAAAATACAAACAAACACAAACAAAACTCCGTCTCCAACATTAGCACCTCGTCTAAACACTGCTTTGATCACGTCAGGGAAGGTGGACAGACGCGAACAACTCCTTGACCTCCTATTTTACATGAAGAGAATGAAGGTTTCTGGAGAAGAAGCAGGAAGTGTGTTCCTTTATGATCTGTACACTACAGTCACTCCGTCTTACAGCTGAAAGCGAGCATGCGCTTTAATTCACTGCGTTTCCGAGAAGCAGAAACACGATTTTGTGTTGAGAAAGAAGTAAAAACTCTTTCCAGATTTAGAAAATAACACTCAGCAATGTTGTCTAGTTTGTGGTCATGTGTGCAGGTCACTGAGATCCACAGTCAGAGATTTTACCGTTACAGTTTTGCAGTAACGAAAAACGTCAAAAATGATGACTAAATGGTGAAAGAGGGCCTCCTGGTCTTCCAGAGCACCAATACTTTAGTCCTGATCAAACAGAAAATTTTTTGCTTTGTGTTTTACTTGACTGGAGTGGAGCTGAAATACAAATCGCTCCTAAAAATATATTTTTTAATATCTGTTTATATCTGGCATAATAAATGAAGTTCATTGTGAATGGATTTCCAAAGGCCTTTTTTTGCCGCAAATTAGGTTTGGTAAATGTTTTATTTGATTGGAACAATTTTATTAGGAGGTTGACCGATTAATCGTTTTTTTTTGTAGAATAATCAGCACCGATGGTCGATTGCTAAGGGCCTTGCTCAAGGGCCCAGCAGTAGGAGCTCAGTGTTGGTGGGATTTGAACCTGTGACCTTTCGATCCAAAGTCCAATTCTTCTACCACTGATCTACCACCTCCCTCGTTTTACATCCTAAATGTTCAATTTTGTGCGTTTTAAGGACTTAATTCATATTGCGTTTAGCTACTACACTTTGTTAGCAGAACTGAATACAAATGTATGTGGACACCTGACCATAAGATTATGTGGAATAAGATGTTCAAAAAACACAAAGTTCTCATTTGCTGGTATAATAAACTTCACTCTTCTGGGAAGATGTTCCGCTATTCTTGTGGAGATTTTTGCTCAGGTACTGATGTAGGTGAGGTGAGGATTCCAAAGTTGTTCAAAAGGATTTAGAAAAGGGCTGCAAATAAAGATTATTTTGTTAACTCGACTAATCATACGATTATTAGACCCCCCATTTTGAGAGCGGGTGTGTTACCTTATCGTCATTCTAAATCGAAACTTGAGCAGCAATTGATTTTAGAGTTCTACAGCAGGAGATCTTCCACTCCAACCAATGTAAAGCAGATCTTCACGGAGCTGGCTTTGTGTACAAGAGCATTATCATGCTGGAGCAGGTTTGGGTCTCCGAGATCAAGTGAAAGGAAAATGCAAATCTACCACATTCAAAAGATGCCATGTGCAATTGTGTGCCTTGAACTTTATGGAAGTTTGGGAAAGAAACATATAAGGCTGGAAAGTGAGGTGTCCCAATAGATTTGTCCATATCGTGAATATAACAACTGGGGTTTACATGTGCTAATGGGGGTGAAGCAGTGCATCTTACAACAGATAGAAAAGTGTATAAATACATTTAGGTGTGTCTGAATTTATAAAAAATGGTAGACGGGTGGAACTCGTACATCAAATTTACTGTAATTATTATATATATATATATATATATATATATATATATATATATATATATATATATATATATATAAAAAGACAACATAGAATTCCACGTACGTCATCTCTGAGGACATTTACACGGATCTGTGAAATTTTTAAAAATGTCCTTGTTGAAGCTGTAGAGCGAGTGTGAGTTCATCTGTAACATGTGACTTACTGAGAGCGCTGCAAATATGATCGTTACAATAAAAAAAAATTATAAATAAAACTTACACACGCCTAAACTGTATTTGCTGAGGACGTATGAAGAATTCCTCAATCGTGAGCTGAAAGCTTTCAGAAATCTGCCCATCTGTCCGTCCCATAATAAACCCCACAGAGCAGCAGGGAACATCAACAGACACATGCTGGAGTTCTTCTTACACACAAGGTGGTTTAAATGTGTGTGTGTGTGTGTGTGTGTGTGTGTTTTAACACCTAAAAATGTTAAGAATGTCTTAACCTTCTTACTTTCAATATTCCACTCCATCAACGTCCATGAAAAATATAATAAATAAAACCTTGTCTGGATCGTGTAGATAATCAGCTTTTTACACCTACATGATGTCCTGCTCCATTCAGCTTCATGCGCCTCTCCAAACATCAGATTTCTTCCACATTTTTTAATAATATTAAAAGGCTAAATGGTGTATGATGTTTAAATGATTGAAATCTGTAGACATGAGCTCTGGAGAGTGCCCTGGCTGATCAAGGACATTTGGGCTTAGAAGGAATTTGTGTGAGGTTTCTTCTTTTTTGGCAGTAAGCAGCACAGGGTCCACTGGTGTGGGAAACAAAACCGGGCTTACAAATTCCTGAAAATTCACCCAATTTATTTAACGCGGTTTATTTTTGTTCATTACACACTTCTCTAGAAAGGGAGAGGGGGCACGGAGACCAGGAGAGAGACACAAGGAGACACATACGGGGACAAAGAGATATTTTCAAAGACACAACGAGAGAGAAACAGGCACAGGACATTCAACAATAGAGGGAAAGACACAGGAAGAGATGCACATAGGAGGATGGAGAGACAGAGAATAGAGAGACACAGGGACAGGGAGAGAGAGACAGAAACAGGAAGAGAGACAGTGACAGGGAGAGGGAAGGCGACAAGGAGAGAGACACAGAGACAGGGAGAGGGACAGAAACAGAACGAGACACAGACAAACAGGGAGAGAGACAGCGACAAGGAGAGAGACACACAGAGATGGGTATAGAGACAGAAACAGGAAGAGACACAGACAAACAGGAAGAAGGACAGTGACAAGGAAAGAGACACAGACAGGGAGAGAGACAGAGACAGAAAGAGGGACAGCGACAAGAAGAGAGACACAGACAGGGAGAGGGACAGCGACAAGGAGAGAGACAGAGACAGGGAGAGGGACAGAGACAAGAAGAGAGACACAGACAGGGAGAGAGAGACAGAGACAGGAGAGGGACAAGGAGAGACAACGACACACGTCTCATACCTGGGGGAACAGGGTCAATGATGTCTACAGTATAAATGAACTGATGATCTGAGAAACAGGAAGCAGAATGAAATCTGACTAATCACTCAAGACGATGTCTCATTTCTCAGCCTGAGCTCACACACCAAGTGCCTTCAGTGCCTGATCCTCAACTTGGCTTTTCCTCGTGTTCCAGCAAATACTAAAACCACTTACCTCAGGACTGATGCCTTAACATCACGTCTCCGCTGAGAGCCAGAGGAATGGATAAGGTTGAAAAATGAGACCTCACCGGTGAAATGAGACTAATTTGAGTTCTCAAGAACATCCAGAAGAGTTAATGACTGACCGGTCGTGTGGGTGTTCTGCTTTATTTGCACAGCGAGTGTTTGCTGTCGTGTGTATCATCATATATTTGTTCAGAATACGAGGCCAAAAAACACTTTAGTTATCTAAACAGTTAATAAAACAGCCATGATGGAGCTTTTAGAGGAGCATCAGATGATATTCATCACATGGACCACACATCATATCTGTATTATTACATCATTTTAAAAAGTAGTTATGAGTTTTGTGTGTATCGGGTGCCATTGCATTTATACGCTCTTACTCCACCAACATGTGGTTACATTTATTCAGATCTTAAAAGTGAAATAGTGTTTAAACGTGCAGGTTTTGGCTTGTATTTTTTTTTTTTTTAGGGCCAACCAGTTACAAAAATCGAAATATCGTGGACTGTGATCGCGAGGACAAGTACCGCAATGTTTTTCGGACATATCGTCCGACACGTAACCCGAGCACCGTATGTTCTGAACCTGGAGAGTAAAAATCCTCTACTCACAGTGTGCGTGTTCTCCCGCAGCCTGGCGTCATTCTCCCGCAGGGATTGACACGGCTCTCCTCCCCCCGACCCCTCGCTCCTCTTCACCTTCCTCTCCGCGGAATCCCGGACACCGTCTCCGTGTCTCCGGACTCGAAGTCTTCTCATGAGAACAGTGTCCGCGCTCCGGCCGAGACCCGGTGCGCGCTGCTCAAAGTCCACGCACAGCGCCGTGGTCACCAGGAAAACCGCGACGGTCCAGCGCGCGGCTCCCATGTTTCACTCCGGGACGCCGTTAAAACTCGACCCGACCACTGGCTTCAAGAGCGCGACGGAAGTGTGAAGGAGAAGCGCCGACACTCGAGCATCTCTGAGAAACTTCGCGGCTAACTCTCTCTCTCTCTCTCTCTCTCTCTCTCTCACGCGAAGCCGCGTCGCGAACCCCAACGCTCTCGTGCGCCTGACTGAAGCGGGAGTTCTGATCGAATTAGGAAGGCGGAGTCAGAGCACCCGTTTGGCCGGTTCGAACCGCCCACTTTCTCTACTTAACGCGCACGATTGGCCGCATAAAATCATGAGCGGAATTTGATTGGACAGCGTTTTAAATCCGCCCGGCCCCCCCAAAAAAGAGAAAACTAAGTAACGGAAAGTAGGTTAGCCACGCCCCCTGTCGTTGTAAATAAGCGCAGTGATTGGTTGACCCGACACCGGCCTCTTTGTTCTTTATAACCTAAGGAAGTTAATGTAACTTCTTATAACCAAATAAATATTTTTATAATAATAATAAACATTTTACATATATGATATATGACCAGGCATACATTCTGAGCAGTAAAGTGAGGAACACTGATCTCATCATCATGGCACCTGTTAGCAGGGATTTTGGTGAGTTTGACGAATTGTGACGTCTGGGTCAGATCATCTCCAAAACTGCAGCTCTTGTGGGATGTTCCTGGTCTGCAGTGGTCAGTATCTATCAAAAGTGCTCCAAGGAAGGAACAGTAGTGAACCGGCGACATGGTCATTCGCAGCCGAGGCTCATTGATGTACGTGGGGAGAACGTGTTAATCCTCAATGGGTCAGAAATGTTTAAGCAGCAAAAGTGGGACCAATACAGTATTAGGCAGGTGGTCATAATGTTATTCCTGATCATTGTGCATGTATATATAATGGCCCAACACTGATTATCAGGCTTTCTCAGATGGATTTTAAAATTGTGTTGCCTGGTTCAAAGGAATCTGCCCACCTTCAGAATGAACAATTCTGAAGCCTAAATTGCATGAAAATGAAGCTGGTGCTTTAACTAATCAAATTTGGCGAACACCAGGGCCATCTAGCAGGTGTACAATAATATCAGCATTTTCATGTCCTTTGATGGGTCAGAATGTGCACTAGTCAGAGCTCACAACCCACATTAAAAAAATATAATAATAAAATATATATCTATATATTAGTCGTGAGTTGAGAAGTCTGAGAATGCATAACGTGACACGTTTACCATTAAATTTTTTTAATGACATTTTGTCTTTGTGTGTACTGCGACGATGCTGGATGTAAAATGGCAAGAGAAGGATGGTATAGGACGACACAAAACGAGGTAGAAACTATAAATTAGGTGGTCATTTCAGTCATGAAATCATGAGTCTGGATCTTATTGATTGACGACTATCTGAATGTAGTGATGTATTGAATGTTATAGAATTGAGTCCTAAATGCACTGGGATTACTGGAACAATTACAACAAATAACCACTACAGCCACATGAGGTTGGACTTAAATAAAGCACATAATTCACGCACCACTCGTTTCTTCTTGACTACAATTTTATTAGCGCGTTGATTCGTAACAAAAACAAAATACACCCCCCCCCCTCCTGTTTTTCACTCCACTGCAAGAACTGATGTTCTGTGCCATGTACAGAACTGTAGAAATAATTGTGTATCCTGAATTGATAGAGGAAAAGGAAAAAAAAACACAGTATAAAGAGTGGAATCCAGGCTGAAAAAAAAGCAGCCAGGCTGCCGTTACGTTCACCGTTATCCGTCTGCACAGAGAACATCAAACGGGCTTATGCAGAACTGTTCTAGATGTCCTTGATGACCTCCTCGAGTTCCTCTTTTGTGTACATGTGGAACGTCTTGTTGGGCTCTACTGTTGCCAGCTATGGAGTAAAGACAAAGAGGGGAAAAAACACAAAGATTAATGTATCTAAACGAGCGTTTTTTTTTTTTGAGAAGGTTGTAGCTTAGTGGGTATGACAGTGTATTTTGGATCTGAAGCTCATGAGTTCAGATCCCAGCCACACCAAGATGCCACCAAGAAGAACTTCTTTCCTGTCCTCATTTATAGCAGCTATAAACAGTCATTCCCTCACCTGCCTCTCTTTTTCTTTCTCTCTCTATCACTCTCTCTCTTAATGTCAATAGAACAAAACAAAACAAAAAAACCCACTTTAGTACGTTACTGGAAAACAGGCAGGTGTGAATTCCACAGTCCTCCATCCAGAAAACTAGTCTTACAGAAAATAGATCCAATGAACTGTTACCAGAGGAACGACAGCAGTAGAACGAGTGCCTCAATATAACTTGAAGCCTCACTACCACCAGAGCTGCTGTTAAAGAAAACCAATCAACAAGCTCTGCACAAAGATCACAAAGTGAACTGTAGAAAGGCACATCTGTGATTAAAGATTACCTCAATATTAGTAGCGTTCAGTTTCTCCTCCATAACCTGCTTCAGGATGGTGAGGGAAGACTTGATGGCTTCTTTTAACGTCATTGACTGGAACAGGATAGATGGATAGGAAGCGGACAGATAAAACAATGCATTAATTTGACTGTGATCCAATTATTACTCAGTACAGTTGCTTATTTACCTCCGACTTGCTGCTCATTATCTACTATCTGACAAACTGGATCCCCAAACAAAACAAATTGAACTGAAAGTATCCTGTAATTAATCTGTTAACAGTAAACGTGAACTCTGTGTGAAGATTTATATCACACTGTAAGGTCATGTGAGCAGTCATTCTGGGGTAGATATGCGCTTGGGGTGAAGGTTGGAAGGGCTGTTATTTGGAGCTAAGCCCAGATTCAACAGCGACTGGGGCAAATTCCAGTCCTATAATAACCTGTTGCTGGTTGTAGAAACAAGACTTGAGAGACTGCAGCATTCGGGCACATAGTACAGTCACAACTGCATGAGGATCCAGACTAAATAAAAATAAGCATGTAAATGATGAAAGATGGAGGGGACTGGAGACTCCATTCAGATAGCTTTACTATATATATATATACACACACACACACACACACACACACACACACACACACACACACACACGTCCAGTTTATTATTAATATAATATAATGCAGCACACTGAATGTACAAGTCCATGTTAATGAGTAGTTACTACAGAAACGATAAACCTGTGACTTGCAGCTGCATTACTGTCAAAAATAACGTGATATATATTTATAGAACACATAACGTGATGTACATAATGCGCAATGGAACTTAAAAAAGACCCTTTTGTGTCATAAGCATTATTATTTATTTATTTGGTGTGTCCCGCGTATTCACCTTGTGGTAGACTTCCTGCAGAGAGCTCTGAGCGCCCTCGGATGCTGACCCGATCGCCCTGGCATCGCACTGCACGAACGTCCCCGACGGGTCCATGTGGTACCTGCGAACCGCAACACAGCAGAAACTCAACACATGAAATGAGAAAATGTCAGGTTTTATTCAGGGAGGGGGGGAGAAAGGTCACTTTCATTCCACTTTCAGCCTTGTTACTAGGATTCACTAATGGTCAGTAATGTACACTGTAAATCTGAGTAAAGTGCTCATGTAGATACTTACAGCTGGGGTCCCTTTTCATCCACACCTCCAAACAGCAAGGCAACACCAAAGGGACGACTCTGAGAACAGAAGAAGAATAGAGTTTAAATTAAACTGGACAATTAGATTAAATAAAAAAACTAATTTCTAACCACTTTGAATTTTTTTTATACATATAAATACAAACTGAATAAAACTCAGAAACCACTTTTTTAGATAATTTAAAGCATCGCGTTTTAATGCAACACTGTATTCAACTTTATATCGGACATTATATGGACAAAAGTATTTGAACACCAGATGCAATTCTTGTAGGTCTCCGCACTGGAACTCCGACTGCCCCACTAGTCTTCTCCCCCTAGTGAAGTTCTAGTGGTGGTTCTTTGGTTTCTTCCTCAAACTGGCAGACAATCATATAGGATGGGGATCATAAAGGATGTGCACAAAAACAGATCCATGAAGATCTGCTATAAAATTCAAACCCTACTGAACCTGAAACCTCATCTACATCAGAATCTCTTATTATTTATTTAAAAAAAAAAAAACCAGCTTGTGGAACATCTCAGGAGTGTGGAAGTTATTATAAGAGCAAACGCAGACTAAATGTGGAATGGGATGTTCAAAAAGAAGCACATACCAATCTTATGGTCAGGTGTCCACAAACCTTTGTGCATGTAGTGTATTAAAGAAGACCTACAATATGCTATGTCATGTCTTCAGTTATTCCTCCCACACAATATCACAGCTTTACAAATAAAACATTATAAAAATAATATAGATTTGGGACAATATGTAAAATATGCTTTACCATAGCGCCAGGGTCTGCGTCCTCCTCTCCGAACTGCAGAGCCAGGTTTGACACGGCCTGCGTCACACTCTCTACCGTCATTGTCTCGTTGTAGGTGAACCAGTGATTCTGCAGCACACAATCACACACATAGTAATCTTTATAAAGAATTGTTTGAGCACTATGATATTTTACACTACAGGGTCGTTCGAGCAAGAGATAACGCAGGGATGTGCACAGACCTGCGTTTCCACTCTCGCTTTGTCGATAAGCGTTTTAGCATCGGCGATCAGGCCACTCATAGCACAACCTGTGGAGAGAAAATAAGAACAGGTCTGAAGGAGTGTTCAATGATTTTGCACTCTGAGTTTCTGTTTTAGTTTTATCATTTATTTTATTTTCATTCATCATCATTTCACATTTAGTGTGCAATTCTTAAATTCAAATCTAAAGCAGAGGCTTTTTTTTTAGGGATCCTATAGAGACAAAAGTTTGTGGACACAACCTTGTGCTTTTTTTTTCCCCTACTACCCACATTTGTTCCTTATTTTTTGGTAGAATAACCTTCACTCTTAAGGAAAAAGATGTTCCACTAGATTTTGCGGCGATTTGTGCTCAAGGAGCCTCGAGGGTGTTAGTAGAGTGAGGTACTGATTTAGGTGAGGGTTAAAGTTCACATTCATCTTAATATGGTTGGAGGTATATAGCAGGAGATCTTCCACTCAAACCCATGTAGAAGCATATCTTCATTGAGTTTATACAATTGTTCATTTTGTGCTAACAGTTTGGCAAAGAAATTAAATATGGCTGAGGAAAAAAAAAAACAGGTGTCCCAATACTTTTGTCCCCATAGTTTTGTATAAATTGTATATGAAACAACACAGTTTGCAGACAGTGCACAGAGGGCGACGTTACCGATGTGAGTGTCAATCTCTACGATCTTCTCGATGCTGCTGGGCTCCATCAGGGGAGAGGTGATTCTCTTCTCCACAGCGAGACACACCCCTTCTGACGTCTGAATGCCGATGGCTGTCGAGCCCAACTGCAAGAACGAGAGATTTTATTCAGTGTGTTTCGCAGCTTTACATGGGTGGTAATTAAAAATTAAGACAAAAAGAAACGTGTGGAAAGAGTTTTATGTGCAAATATTGTAGAATATTTATGACACGTTCATGGTATTTTTCTGGATTTTAGCACTCTACATGCTTGAGTGTGGCAAATACCTTGATAGCTTCGATGGCATACTCCACTTGAAAAAGTCTTCCTTCTGGAGAGAAAGTGTTCACGCCTCTGTGATGGGGGAAAAAAAAACGTCTCATTAGGACACTAAGGAACCAGCATGCGTCTCAAATACCATACCAGAGCGTAGTTCTAAAAGGAAAAGACAGAAATCTCAAACTACTTGTTTTTAATTAAATGAACACCTTTACAAAATAAAATAAAAATTAAAAAATAAAAACAAAAACAAAAAAATACTACAGTTCATGACCCGAGTCTAATGTGACAAAACAAAATCTCCTTTTATAATGTCATTTATTATAATCAAAAACACAGGTGCAGATTCAGAAGTCAGACAGAAAATAAGCGCATTCATTGAACAACTTTCGATTCGACGGCATTGCGCTTTCAGCTGCATCACTGGAGTCCGTCCTGTCCATCTCCATCTTTCTTTAGTTCGTTTGTTTTCTAGCTATCAATGGATCAGTGCAGTAGTTTCCGGGGCACAATATTTCCCCCTTGCATTATTTTATAATATATATAAGTTAATTACAATATTATTATTACAAAACGTAATTAGGTAAAGGTAAAATTACAGGTTTTAAAAAGTAGAAATAAGCAAGAGGGAATTAGGGAAATTGTTGAAATAAACATCCTGAATATTTAGCAGAAATGGAAATACATTAGTAGAGATCTCCCAGTAGGACCTGATGATGTGCTCAGTAGAAAGTTCTGCAGTTCTGCTCCTAATGACTCAGAGACTAAAGTGAAAGTGAAAGTTCCCTCAGCACCGTTCAATCAAGGACAATACGCCAGTTTCTTACCTGTCATACTCTGATCTGGTCAGGAACATCCTGAATAGTCTAAAAAAAAAAAAAAGAATAGAAATAAATAAGTGTAAGAAAATATCCTGGACTACTTCACAAAACACTCAGCTTCAAAGTCTTTATGAAAACAATCGCTAGTCTGGATGTGGGAAGGCCTCAAAGCTGATTGGTGGATCCCCCAAGCGGAGGCGGGATTTTAAGATTTCCTTCAACGCTATTGGCTGAACGGTCTGTCAATCTTCCACCTGATTCCCATTCATGCTAAAATGATGACCGCTCCATTCATAGAACATTATCAATCAAATTCCGCTCGGTGAACCGGCTTTATTTCAATAATCCAGCTTTTCAAAAAAGTCCAAACATCACAGAGAAGCTGTTAGACATTTTATTTAGCTATACCCTACCTGACAGCTACAAGCATGAACACACTCCTAGCCTGCTAGCTTACCGAGCAACTCATTTCCCACCCGTATTTAAACACATACATCCTCCCGCGCTATAACGCATACATGTCGGAATACGAGTGGGAAAACAAATAACGCCAAATCCCGTCTCAAGTTAGCCCCTGCGCTCAGTCAAACTTTTATTTTATTCCTCTCAGAAATTATTTTAAAGGTTCTAATATCTTAAAAAAAAACGAAATTCGAGAAAAAAGCAAAAAAGCGGACCTCTTTGTTATTTATCACACATTTTAATGAAAAACTGTTATACGAACATCTTACCTCTTCTCGCAGCAGAGTGAGTTTGCTCGTTTCAGCGGTTGCAGGAAGTGCGTCTGTTTAACGGTCCGGAAGAAACGGTGGCACCCACAATATTAGTTCCTACCCACAAATACAAACTGATATAGAAATTTTATTTTGTTACCCAACTCTGTATACACAATACCTCATATTTACCTTTAATTAAAAAAATATTTAATAATAAAAAAAAAGTTATTCAGTGAGTATTTTTGAGATACAGCTGTATGGCAAAGTAATCAAAACTTAATTGCACACATTTATCTGTTCTAAATGTACCTTAAATTATTAACTTTTTAATACTTTAATCAACATGATCATGGACACTTATGGATGCTTTATGCAAATGTATGTTTATTATTAGTAAAACCAAACTCAACACAAAGCATTCAGACAAAATATTCTCGTAAATGTTTTAAATTACATAATCATCAGGACACCAAACTCAACTTTTGTTGTTTCCACTCGAACCGTTTTAATTGCCGGATGTGTGCGTCATGGTGTATTTTGGTGCTCGATTTGAGACTTGCCCCCTCACTAAAACAAATGCTAACACTAATGCTAACGGCAGAAGGCGAAAGAAGAAGAAGAAGAAGAGGAAGAGTTTTTACAACTTCTTTTCAAAGCGTGTCAAGCACCTTCTGCTATTTGCGCTAGAGCTCCACAAGGTGTCGAATTTGGACCTGGATCTTTATCTTCAGGAAGAGGTGAAATCTTCAGGAGCCAAATCTGACGAGTAGGGTGGGTGCAAAAATGAGATCCGGCGAGAAACTCTGTTGTTGTGAGGTGTGAAGAGAACTCAGTGACAGGGTGCACGCAAGGCAGTAGTAGTCGCAGTAATGCACGTGTGTAGAATAACGCCAGTTGCGCAACTTATGAAGGTCGGTGCTCCCTGGGACTGTGTGTGCAGACTCATGCTGCCATCTGTTGGACCTCGTACAAAATGAGTCTTGAAATTTTTGAATACCACCTCGTACATGTAAACACTGGATGTTCAGCAGCAATTTTTGTACACAAGTTCACAAGTTTTGTTCATTTAAAAGAGGGTGTGTGTGTGTGTGTGTGTGTGTGTGTGTGTGTGTGTGTGCCCAGTCCGCTCGTATTGAAGAGTTGAATTCAATTGTGGAAAGATTTTGTACATGGTATGGTTGTGAGGCACCAAAAGGCCTGAAAGTTTTCATAAGAAAACCAGAACCTGGTGATGCATCATATAATTTATAACAGGACCACAGACTTTACATACAAATAAAATCCGGGCAGAAGTTTAGCTTAATGACACTAACATTCAATACAGTTACATTTTTCCTATAAGGACGTGTTTCCAACCTAAAGTGGTTATTATTCGAAAGGTTGTGAGTTCAAATCCGACTGTTCTTAAAGCCTTTAAACCTTTAATTGTTCAGTTGAAAAAAAAAAAAAACAAAACCAAAGTGTAAGTTGTAATGGATGAATGTGTCTTCCAAACAGAGTTAATTAATAAATACACGATACAGCCGAAAGCACACGTCCATCACACACATTCTTCCACCAGACACAACTTCTGAAGAACACAAATATATAGAGTCGCATACATGGTGTGTAAAGGTTGGAGCAGAAGAAGAAGAAGAACTTGAAAGACCTGATCACACTAATGCTCTTGGAGCTGAATGAACTAATCCCCAAAATATAGTGGGAAGTCTTCATGGAGGAGTGGAAGGAGAAAAAGGGAAATCTCTGGAATCTGCTGTGATCTGCAATCACGTGTGTGGGTGTGATGATGATGGTCGTGATGATGGGTGCAGAAACTTTTTTTTTTTTTTTTTTAAGGAAAGTCTGTCCCTTTAAGAGTGAAATGAGGTCACGTGACCGCTGCTGGGTAGAAAGTTTGACAAGTTTGACCGACGCACAAGAATCTTTCTGTCTCCCGGATCCCTCCTACACCCCGGAACCTCCGAGATCTGCTCCATTTTTGTCCACTTCAGATCACATCTACTTGTGAGAAGAAGCCCGAGGAGATCCTTCACACCATGGACTTTCCCCAGGTGATTTAATTTTCCTCCTTGTTTTTTTGTTTTTTTCTGCGCGTCGCTCTCCGACATAACCCGCCCGTTTGCTCTGGATGAGGCCGCATCCCAAACTGCTTCCTAGTGCCCTAAACATGCGCACTACTCCGGATGTGCTTGAACGCCGTCCGCTCCAGATGTGGCGCCCTGCATACGGAACGTCGAGCCGTTTGGGACGCAACTCGTTTTTAACGTATTTAGAGATAGCAGATGTAAAATAAAAAAAGATTTTATATGATTTTTGTATTTATTTGTTCTTTTATTTCAATGTAGAAACTTCGGTCCGGTTTCAAACTGGACCTGGGACCCCTGAAAGAGCCGCTGGGATTTATTCGTCTTCTGGAGTGGGTGAGTTTATGGGATAAGTTAGTGTCTAACAGACTTTACAATGCGATGAAAAACCATGCAGAGAGAAAGAGAGGAAAAAGAGTCAGAAACGTGGGCATATGTTAGGTTTCAAGGTGAACTTGATCACATGACTCTCTCTGTAGGTGTGTTCTAGACAGTGAGGGGGCACAAACTTATGCACAAAGTGAAAGTTTCTGATAAAAAATTTTTTGCATGCAAATATGTGTGTGTGTGTGTGTGTGTGTGTGTGTGTGTGTGTGTGTTTACACAGTATACATCACACATCAATCAGGTTCAGGCATAACATTATGACCACCTGCTTAATATTGTGTTGGTTCCCTTTTTTCTGCTAAAACAGTCTTGACCCATCGAGCATTAACACCACTAACTTCTTCGGTTGCCCACGACCCTGTCGCCGGTTCACCACTGTTCCTTCCTTGGAGCACTTTTGATAGATACTGACCACTGCAGACCAGCAACATCCCACAAGAGCTGCAGTTTTGGAGATGCTCTGACCCAGACGTCTAGACGTCACAATTTGTAAAACTCAAATCCTTAGGCTCGCTAATTTTTACTGCTTCTAACACGTCAACTTTGAGGACAGAATGTGTGCTTGCTGCTAATAAATAAATCCCCCTTCAGATCAGGATTTTGCAATTTAGGGATTGTTCATTTATTATTATTATTATTATTATTATTATTATTATTATTATTATTATTTGACTTTGCATCTTCTCAATGATCACATAAAATAGGTGAAAAAGAGATTTTTTTAGAGATGAAACACCACGTGTCAGACTGGTGGTGTTCTCTGACCTCACGGTTCCTCTCTGAGGTAATATGTTGCCCAGGTTGCTCTTTTTTCTTTCACGTGAATCGCGTCGATGCAAATTCTTACGCCGGAGTTCCTAAGAGTTTACATGTGTTGTTGCGTGAACCGGATTACGAGCTGTAATTAGCTCTTCGTAGATCGGTAAACATAAGATTGAGCAACAGTCAGCATAGGGCCCAGGAAAATCTGCATGCCAAACCCTGACACCCCCTCCACACTCACAAACACACACACACACACACACGCACAAGCATACACACCCTTCAGTAATATTCGCAGCTCCTCCACTCAGCTCCAGCTGCTCTTCATGGTGACCGTATATCAGTTACAGTTACTCATGTTTGAGTGTGGAGAAGGTTTCACATGTGTGCCCTCACATTAAATACAACTACAGCTAAACAAAGAGCTGTGTTTACTCTGTAAATATTTCATTATTTTTCCCCCTACAGCAGTCCTGATGTGTACGTGTGTTTGAACCCTCTGGACGAACGCGTAGTATAAATACTGTAAAGATCTCCTCACGTCCAGAAAAAGAACGGATTGAAATCCGAAACCACGTCGGAGACCAGATTTTATAATCACGATGGTCACATGAGCCGTCGCAGAAAAGTGTTCTGTTCGTCTTAGCATAACGTTTTCTTGTTTGTTTTTTTATAACAGTCTGCACGCTGTAATGTTAATTAACAGGTGTAGCATTTCAGGGTTGAGCTGAAAACCAGCCAAGGAACATGTTACTCTTTCAGACACACACACACACAATCATCCCTCCATCCTTCCTACGGCCTATTATGCAGGATCAGGCCTTCTCAGAAAGGAAGTTTCTTCTCTGTTTGCTTAAGGCGGGAGAAGGAGGAGGTGACGGGCCGTTCGTATCAGGATCACGCTGAGGCAGGAGGGGAGTTACCAGGAAACCTACAGCGTCCTGTTTAACACACAAACACGGCCGTATGAAGGCCAACTAGTCCACAAGAACGAGCAGGTGGCTAATTTCCTTCTCACTCTTGAAAACGAAAATCTGCATTACAGAAAAGGGGCCTCAGTGTGTTAAAAAATAACTCCGTGGTTAAAGATAAACAACCTGCTCTGCTATATAGGCCACATCGGCCCTTTTTAAGTCTTCGGCTGTTTATAAATGAATGATAAAGCGATTGAGAAAGCAGGTCACGGTATTGAAATTCTGGCCGGGATCAATACTCATCCACAGGAGTTTATATATAAAGGGAAGTGAAACTTATTGACCGGGATACACCGCACAGGTGGTGGTGGGGGAGGGGGGGGTTCGGCGATACGGCAGATATATCGTATCGCGATTCTCTCCTGCGATGCGCCAAAACGTCCTCGAAAAGAAATTGCCAAAGATGAGTGATGGGTTTACAGAAACCACAATGATCAGTTTGATATATAAAATTGTATGATGTCGTGTGAACTAGGACGATGTGGTACGATGTTTGGAACTAGGACTTACTGGGGTGTGGAAATCGTTTAGAATGTTTGCGAGCTCGTTTCGAACGTCGTGATCGTGTCCCGTCTGATCTACCGCTGGTGTATCGTTTCCTGTCTCTCACACACCACAGACGTAGACTAGATTATGAAGCTCACGATGAGCAGACGGAAGGCAGTAAGAAGTCTGGGGTTAACATGGATGAGACAGAGGGAGTCAGTAAAGAGAAAATGACTGAGAACAGAGACATTCCTGATCATCATCATCTTTTCTCTGCTTGTGTTCTATATGGTGGATCTTCAGTCTGGACACATTCATTAGAGAACAACAATTGAAATTCTTTTGTATTAACATGATGTGAGGTTCAGTTACCAGTGTGACACTAAAACAGGTAGTAATCATGACGACTTTTTACTGAAGTACGTGTCAGAGCCCAAACTTCTTTACTTCAACTTGAGTAAAAAAGTGCAGTCAGAACTTTTTACCAGAGTCTTTTAAAACATGAGTATCTGCACTTCTACTGAGTGAAGGATGTGTGTACTTTTGTCATTTCTGATGTGAAGCATGGCTTAAAAAAAAAATGCAAATCGTTACATGCCTAGTGCGTCGTTTTGTTCGCCCTCCCTCATGTTTACTTGTTCTTCAAAATCGGTCTGTGTTCTGAACGGCTTCTGTTAACAGGGATGATGATGATGATGATGATGGTGGAGGCTCGGTGATGTGTGAAATGGTAAACAATGTGGCATGAAGATCCTGAACGTGACCATGAATTAAAGATGAGAGAGCGGTCTTTTTTTTTGTTTGTTTGTTTTTTTTCGCCTGCTGTGGAGAAACTAGGTGAAGCGTATCGAGCTGACGATAGCGTCTTTAGGTTCGTTTTGCATGCACAAGACCGAAGGGAAAGCAAGCGTGAAATCAAAACTTCAGTGTGGAAGCTGATCTGAACCGAAACCGTGGTGCTGCAGTGATGCTGAACCTCTCACGCCGATCTTTTATCATGTGCACGCTTTCATTCGGATCCTGAATGAAAACTAAACTCTTGTCTGTGTATCGTTTGGGTTTCCTTTGATATCGAAGTATTATATTTAGTACCATACGCACTACAGTGTGTACAAGGATCCGGGCAGGACCTCATAAGGCAATCTTTCGCATTTGGTTCGGTTCGTTTCGCACCGTTTTCAAGCATTCCGTCACAAACCTGCGATCAAACTCGGGTCTGACTGAACTGTGATTCACTGGGACGAGAAGAGAAAGGGAATTGAAGGATGCGAAACGGCCAGAAATCCACAACGGAGATGCCAATCCGTGCTGTTTAATCTCACACAGGCTGGTGTTTTGACGTCGCCCCTCCCGTGAGCCGGCGTGGTTTATTCTTTCTGCAGTGTGTCTGCGGTAAAGTTTAATCCGGCACCGAGCGAGGAGCAGATCCGTTAACATTAGCGTAATTATTAACTGACCTCGCTTTTTTCGAGATCAGGTGAACAAGAAATCCAGAGGGTCCGAACGAATTGGACAGATTTTCAAATGATCATTGCAGCATATCTGCAACACAAACATGTTTCTGATCAGAGCAGGGGGTCAGATGGAGTTAATCCTGATAATTCCTCATAATGTATCACATATCCTTCATAGAATGTTTCAGTAAAGCAATTCCATAACCAAGTTATCTAAATACAGTGTGGTACAGGGAAATGGAAACTATTTTGGAACTAGGAGTTGGTGACCCCGGGGCGATCGATAGTGGGTTTTACCGATAGCTAGGTCGGATCAAACTGACATGTGGTGTCAGTGATTCGCCTCTAGAGGCCGCTCTCGTCATCACCGGCGCAACCCAGAAAAACTATCGGAATGGATTTTTTTGACGATAGCCGAACCACAAAACCCATGACGGTCGGCTTCTAGTTCGGAATCAGTGAAAGCTCGTTTAGATGGCTTGGCTTCCAGTTCATCTTAAAATGTCTTCTATACTCAGAAACACATCCATCTTTTGTTTATAAAGCCTTGCTTCGGATCTACACCGTGAGCTCGGATCTGCTGTCGTTTTTTGTTTTGTTTTATCATTGCGGATTTGAATTCCACTCCTGTGATGGAAGACGGCTCCGAAAAGAATCCCTTTCCCTCATCCGCTGACTTTATTTACAATACCGCACACGTCTGTCCTCCGTCAGCCCTTTTGTGGCCACCGAGTGCCCCGTTGATCCAACTGTATTTCTGCTGAAACTCAAGAGAGCGTTTTGGTGGTCTTCAAACGTACGCTATACCTCTTCCTCAACTCTGCTGAGTCAGCATATCAGACACACAGAGATGATGATTCGGGTGGTTTCTGTAACGACCTATAAGCAGCTTCTTTCCTGAGAGGCAGGAAGTGGTGGAATTGTGGATGCTGAGTCAGAGAAATGCGGAGAGGGACAGAAAGGGAAACGGAGCGAGGAGAGGAATTCATGCTGGGAACGTTTAAGAACGTTTGAGAAGTATACAATGTAGACTAATGTTAACATTATATTTACTATAGTCTACACGGATGATTGATTCGGCTCTGCGTTTTTCCTGCACACATGATGCACGCACATCTAACTCTACTGTCCCAGATTAGATTAGGCCCCAAATTAGATTGTTTATCGTCAGTTCTGCAGGCGAAATAGAGTTCGGTGTATCCATGATGATGAGCAGGTTGTTTGTCTTCATTGTAGCTTGTAGAGTAAGAAAATCTACACAGTCTGAGCAGCGTTTGCGACTTCAATGAAATGTCGGGGCGGTAAAAGTCACAAAAAATGCACTCAGGGTTATTCTTATTTACGTCCAAACGTGGGCGTTGAAATATTTTCTATTTAGCATGGCATAGACCTTCTTACATTCCACACATCAAAAAGACTCCTCTTTTTACCTTGGTTTGTTTTACCGAACTACAACCTGCGATCTTGCCACCTGATTGGTCAGAAGATGAAAGGTGCTTTCTTATCACGCAGGTCTTAGAGTAGATATTAATAACGCTCTGTCTTTGACGTCTCAGGATGGTGCTATTAAAGGTAAAGCTAGAGTTATTTTATCGACTGACATTTGCTTCGACTCTATTTTAATTTCTTTAAATAGCGTCAATTAAATAGTTATTAATTTATACGGTAATAAACACTCTGACCGATCGTTGTTGGGATGTTGCTCCAGCCAGATTTTTTTTTTTTATTAAATTTTGGACAGTCAAATACATTTGAGATAAGAGCCCTCCTCGTCTGAAAGTCTAATGTTGTTCTAATGTTGCAGCTCTTCAGCATCTTCGCCTTTGCTACCACTGGCGGATATGAGGGATCCCTGACCATGACGCTCAAATGTCCAGATAAACTTTGGACATTACTGCAAAGTTCGGCTATCCTTTCAGGTAAACAGAATCACCATCGCAATGTTCAAAAAGGTGTCTACAGGAGAAAAGGGTAGCTCAGAGGTTAAAGGTGAGTGACCGATCGGAGGGTTGAGGGTTCAAGTACCTGTATTGCCAAGTTGCTACTCTTGGGGCCCTTGGGCAAAGCCCCGAACCTTCATTGCTCCAGGGGAGCTGTATCATGGCTGACCCTGACATTCCTAACATCACTGGGATATGAGAAGAAAGAATTTTACTGTAAAGTGTGTGGTGGTATCAGAAAGTTTCGAGACTAGTTTTGTAACACACCAACAGATGGCAGCACGAGGCTGCACGCACAGTCACAGGGAGCACCGACCTTCATAAGTCAGTGTGCCAAAAGAGATTGCCCTGTGTCATCGAGGCTCCTCCTCACACGCGAATTTCTTTCTGGAAACCGCATGATCTCACTTCTGCACCCACCCGACTCGCCAGATTTGGCTCCTGCGGATTTCGGCTTCTTCCCGAAGATGAAGATCCAGCTCATAGGTCGCCGTTTTGACGCAGGATCGTGGAGATCCAGAGTGACTCGCAGAAGGTGCTTCAAAAAGAAGACTTCCAGGACATGTTCCAGAAACGACAGGAATGTTGGGAGCATTGTATTGCTGTGCAAAGAGACTATTTTAAAGGTGATAGTCGAAACTTTGATACCACCTCAGACAAGTATAAAGCAACTTTCTTTCTTCTTCTTTCCCTTAGTCAGATCCTATAAGTGTGTTTAGACGTAAAATATGACCCAATGCTGTCTTTTCTTATTGTATCTTTCGTAACAGATTACACGTAGACCTGTACGCTTTACTGAACAATGAAAACGTTGTATAATCGTTATATATATCGTCCTATAACTTTCTTTTAAAGTCCTCAGACTGTAGGATCTTCAGGAAAGAGGCTTTGCAGATTCCTAGTTAGAAAAAATGTGACCAGTAACAGATAAAAAGCCGTCCGTCATTAATCATTAATCATTCATTGTGTTGAAGCCATGCTGTGGCAAAGGGCCCTGTTTTATTAAACCTACTGCACCTGCCTTCCTTATATCACTCTGTATTACATACACTTTCTCTACTTAACATAACGTGAGATTTAATATCAAAAATGTTGGTTTTCAGACATTTTCTTTATTTTCTCTCTCTCTCTTTATCAGGCTTCCCAGTCAGTCCTTTCAAATCCCGAACTGCAACTCCAGCTTGCCCGGCAACGTGACCTACCTGCGTGGAGACTTCTCGTCCTCCGCTGAGTTCTTCGTGTCCGTGGGCGTCTTTGCTTTTCTCTACTGCACCTTCACCCTCATCCTGTACCTGGGCTACCAGCACATCTACAGAGAAACGCCCCGAGGACCCATTGTGGTGAGTGAGCGGGAATGAGGACTGTTGCATTGCAAAGGGATGAGAAAAAGAGGGGAGAGAGGGATAGAAAGAATAAATAAATGCAAGAGAGTTTGGGATTCTGTGATCCTGCAACATGCTTTTCATAAAATGATGAGGAAATAAATATGAACGAAAAGCAGTGCTCATGGCATAAATAAAGATGCTGTGCAATTATTCAGTTATTCATTCCTAGGAACTGCCCGGTCATGGTCATGGTGGTAAGGGCTACCTCAGTGGTTATGATGTATAGATTATCCTAAGGTCATGAGTTCAAATCCCACCACAGCTAAGCTGCCACTGATGAGCCCTTGAGCAAGACCAGGATCTTAACCCTCTACTCTTTTTCCTGGCATTAGGGCTTAGATATAATTGAAGGCGTGGCAGATAAAACTCCGCTTTCCAGTATAGGTCACGCCCACTTGTTTGATGTACAGCTATAAATATTAGTTCAGTTTTACAGCAGGCATCTGGAGATATGGAAAATCCTACCTTCATACTTTCTCCACACTTTTCTCCGTTTTTCATGTTCCCTCTCCAGGATCTGATTTTGAGCGGGATCTTCGCGTTCCTGTGGCTTGTCTCGTCCTCTGCCTGGGGAAAGGGTCTGACTGACGTGAAACTCGCCACCAACCTCGACGAGTTGGTGAATTACTGCACTCCAAAGTGTGAGCCCAAACTCCACCCCGCCATGGGACGCCTTAATTCCTCTGTGGTGAGAGAAACATCTCGTAATAAAAAAAATAATCTAATAACTGTGTGTGTGTGTGTGTGTGTGTGTGTGTGTGTGTGTGTGTGTGTGTGTGTGAGGCTGCATCTACAGCAAAAGAAAATTGTCTAAAAATGTTCTTTGGTCCACACTTTTGTTTTCGATCGTTACCCAAATGTTGCTCATCCACGCTGAAGCATCTCATGTCCCTGTACTGAACTTACTGAATTAGTGAGGACATGACTTAAGTGTTGATATACAATACAAACCTTCTGTTCATCTCTCATTTAGGTCTTCGGCTTCCTCAATCTCATCCTGTGGGCAGGAACTGTTGGTTCATCTTTAAGGAGACTCCGTTCCACAAGCCTGCTCAGCCTCCCTCTAACATGGAGCAAGGCGGCAGCTCCTAATTGGACAAGGCAGGCTCCTCCCACTCCGTTCAAGCCAATCAGAAGTTTAGAGTATGCCACTGTGGGGTCACACAGACTCGTCCTAATGTAAAGTTTGATAAGAAGAACGCTCCGGTCCGGGTGCTGTTTTCAGCGTTCAGAACGTCCACCCTGGACGTTTTCAGCTTTGGGTTTAAACTCAAAAGCGTTCGTCTCGGTTGTGTTGCCTGGTGCAAATGTTCTAGTCCCATAAATTGTTTTGCGTCGTTACTAATCGTTTCTCGTTCTGTCTTTACAGTTGAGTGCAAGAAAAAAAATGCTTTTTGTCTGCCAGCACCACACCAAATACTTTCCTTTATCACCACAAATAAAAAAAATTACTATATTAGTTCAAAATAAAAGAAAACGCTCGAGTTTGAGTTCAAAAGTTAGCACCCCCCCTTACAGATATTATTATTACTTTTGAATGTTTAGTATCTTCATTCTTTACTTAAGATGTTTAAAAACAAAACATCATCTTCTTTTGGTTATATCCTGAGGTGCCAATATTTTAGCTACAGCATTTCCCATTTCCATTCCTTCTCACAGCGATAAACGAATTTAGTGCCATGTTCACCCTTTTTCTTGTGTGTTATCTTCTTTTATTTTGTTTTTTTCCTCAGCGACTAGATATTTTAATTGTCAGAAATGTTGGCAGCTCAGTATTTCCATTCAGCTCCGTCAGCAAACAGGTTCTACTTTTTTTTCTAATTAAAAATCAGTTTTATAATCTAGTTTTTGGTTGATTTGGAAGGAATATAAAATATGAAGGGGGTGCAAACTTTTGCACTCAACTGTATATGCGCTTAAACGTGCGTGTGTGTGTGTGTTTGTATATGCTGAATGTATATATACATACACACACACACACACACACCCTCTAATAATCCACTGATAGATTTCTGAGTCTCTTTATATAATTGTGTTTTTTTTTTTTTTTTTGCTCTTCTGCTTTACGATTTAAAAACCCTCACACAAATCCGTGCCTTACACACGTGCGTCGGGATGCAAAGCACTTCCCCAAAAACACATAGAGTATGAAAATGCTTCTGAGAAAGTGCCTTTAATACGTCCTGTGGTCTCTCCGGGATCCCTGACTGACTCCTGCCCTTAATATCATACCATGTCATGTTCCACGTGTTCACGCTTGTCACGCGTTTAATTGTGTGATAACTGCTGTTAAATGACCTGCCGTCACCAGATTGTTGTTTTTTTTGAGGAAGGTATAATTGTGTCCAAAAATAGGAACAATTAAACACTAATTTCCTTTTTTTTTGGTTCCTGTTTATTTCCTCTCTGAGAAAATCTAATATCCAACACTACACTTCCATGTGCTGACATTTCATTTACAGAGAAGAAGAAAATTCTAATTATTAATCTGAGTTGTAATTGATTTCCGACACTGATTTCTATTTTCCTCTTTTGGTATAATAATTAAGACCCACGAGAAGATGTCTGTATAAACCATCATTACTCCACATAATCACCTGTGTGCCCGATTTATTACCACGTGCCTCTTCGCGAGTAATTATTACATCACTTGTATCCAGTTTACACCAAGTGTCATGACCTTGTTGAGAGGAATAACATGATTACACATCACCCTGTCGCTTTCTGTTTCTTATGTTTTATTTTATTACATTTGTTTTATTTTTGATTCGCCTTTGTGCCTTTTGAAATCTGAGCGCCTTAGCAACACTGTGCCTTAATCTCTAATCCTAGTTTTGTTTTTTTTTTTTCGTTTTAATAATAATAATTTTGTGTTTTCACAGAAACTGTTCCAAAGTGAGTTTTGATATTAACATTAATAAACACAGTGACTTCAGTTCGGTCTGTGCAGCTTTAAACTCCAGCGTACCTGCTTGTTTTCATATCACCTTGGCTCTCTGATGTTTTAATGGCACCTGAATACACTTTAGGTTAGATATCTTTTTTTTTTAAACAGGTTGAAATATGTTCTTACGCAATATTTTGTACCTGAGAAGAAGGAAAAAAAAAATCACATTGCGTTTGCATTTTGCAGGTTGCTTTCTGTGAATTTTTGTGTTATTAAGTATTAAATGAAGAGAGCTCTATTGCTTTGTCTGTGTGTTTTGTGAAACTGCTGTGTGATACCAACCACTAGATGGCGGTATGATTATATGGATACAGATATTAATTTTAGTCTGAGTCCTTCTTTAATCACGTGACTCCAATAGACACTATGCAGTCTATTATACAGGAAAGAGAATTGAGTCGTTCATCTCATGAGTCCTCTGGTCCGAGTCGTTCTTTTGTCACGTGACTTTATCCTTTTATTTTAATTTTTTGGTTCGACTCTTGATGACACGATTGTCACAATATTTATGGGAGTCACGTGCCAAAAGAACTAACGACACGGACCAGAAAATATGAGCTGCATTGTCATAGATTTATTATTAGAACTGTAGTCAAAGTTGGTGTATGTAGACGTGTTGCGGGATCTGTTTACCGAAAAATCGAATTTTTATTTATTTATGATCATTAAATGACTCAATAAAAGATTCGTTCATTTCAATGCACGAGATTCAAAGAACCAAGTCGCTAAAATGATCCGATCTTCAATCACTATTGTGGGAGTCACGTGACGAAAGAACGAACGACTCGTACTCGACGATTCGAGAGGTGAACTACTTCATTCTGATTTCTGTACCTACAGAGATTTTGCGATGCTTAATAAACTAATCACTCTTTGAGAAGACTCGTTCAAAATGAACTAATCATTTGTTCATGAACGACTCGTTACTACACTCCACTGCCCTCCCTCTTATTCACCACTGGTGAACAGTGAGGAAGTAAATACAATTCATTACTGTATTTAAGTGTTTTTCTCGTATCTGTACTTTACTGAAGTGTTTCCATTTGAGAAGATTTTACTGTAACTGCATTTCAAAGTTAAATATCCTACTTTTTACTCAACTACATTTAGCGCAATCAGTCGTTCCTTTTTATTTTTTAGGATAAAAACTTAACTGGTCAAACAAAACAAAGATTGGTGCTTATCTACTGATCACCAACATACAGTTCAGCATCAGTTCAGCATCAAGCAGAACATTTACAGAGGAATAAATGATGAAGAAACTCCAGACTCGAACTCACCACAACACACGTGACCTCATTTACATGATTTTTCTGGAAGTAGTTGAAAAGAAGGTTTTGTGTTCATGATAATTGTAATAGAAATCAATCAGTGTTTGAGTCATTAATATCATTCTATTAATAGATCAGTGTGCTGAGAGTCACATCAGAGTCTTTTCACATAAACTGAGGTGATTAAGTAAAGAATCTTGTGATAAAAATGAAAACAGCAACATTATAGTTATAATAAATCATAATACTTCGCATAATTAAGTTCATTTGAAGGCAAAAAACTTTTGTACTTTCACTCAAGTGAAAGGGACTTTACTTTTACCTGAGTCACATTTAACTACATGGTTTGTGTACTTTGTCCACCACGATCATTCACACACTCCTATTGACTTTCTTTAGTCTCAACCTGCTTCCTAATCTCACCACAAATCACAATATCACCGTTCAGCGAATGCTATTACGCCTTATAAACGTGTTATAAACCTGTAAAAAAAACTCTAGAGTGCCCCTAGTGGACATTTCTGGGGTTTGAACTCTCAGCAATAATTAACAAAAAGAAGACTTCTTGTACTTCTCATAAACCAAACCAGGTAATAGATAGCAAATAAATAAAATCATGTGTTTGTAGAAATTATAAAAAAAAAAAACAACATCGCCTAATAATAATAATAATAATAATAATAAATAAAATTCTAGTTCTTCTTCTATGTTTGGTGGAGGACCGATGTGGTGTGATATCGCACCACCTTGCGGCACGTCGTAGAAACTGCAGCCTGACCTGTAACGCACATGCGCGAACGCTTCACGGTCGCGGTTCGAGCTGTGGCGCGTGCGCGCGCGACGTCACGCGTTACGCAACGCCGGCGTCTACGTTCGTTCAGTAATGACGTCAGATGGAAAAGCAAAAAAAAAGGAATGACGTCAGATGTAACGACCACGACATAATGTTTCACAAATAACAATTAAAAACAGATTTACAATTTAGGCAAATACTGAGCGGGAACGCTTTTCTCTTTGTCTGTCTTTCTATCCGTCACAGAAAATCTTTCTAGATTTGAACAAGTGTGGGTTCAGCACACCATATTCCACTAGAACATTCGTGGTGGATGTCATTGAGAAGCTCCATGCTGCTCGATAAGCCTTACTAAATTCAATTCTCATCCTCATCTAGCTTTCCACAGCTTCTCAACTATTGACCAACCTCTTCCGTCTTGGAATTTCAGTCATAGCAGGTGGGTTTGAGGGGAATCCACATCTGCTTTTCACCGGTGTCCCATAAGGCTCAGTGCTGGTTCCTCTTCTGTTCTTCATTGATACTTAATCTCCTGCTGAGGTCTTATCTTCACACTTCACTGCTATGTGGACGACACTCAACTCATCCTCTCGGTCCCTCTCTGATAATCGCTTTTCTTCTCGGCTCTCAGTCGACATCCTGTCTTACTTTTGGCGGAACTGAGCTGTTTATTCTATCTGATTAATCTTAAATCTTCCAATCTGACACTGATATTTTGAGAATAATGTCGTAGCAGTAGGTGATAAACCATGATTTTCCAGCCATATATGGTTCTTTACCAAACTGTTATCACAAAGCTGAATGCACACAATTGTACAGGAGGTTGGATGCTGGAACATGAAATTTTCCCTTCACTTGAACAAGGAGATCCAAACCTGTTGACAATGCTGTGCACAAAGCAAACTTTATGAAGATATGCTTTGCATGGGTTGGAGTGAAAGATCTCCTAATATAGAGCCAAGGCCACACCTGATATTCCATTGGAAACGAAGGTCTAAACAGGTGGAATCTGGCTAGGCGTGGTTGAAATGAAAACCTGCACCCTCACCAGGCCTTTCTGTAAATTATTGGACACCACTAACCTACTGTAAAATGCCTGCTGAAAGCCAGTAGCTTTCTGTAGCTACTATAGCATGGAAAACCTCCCTGAGAATAAGGAATAAGGAAGAAACTTTGATGGAGGATCAGAAATTAAGAAAATGACATGATCATTGGTCAGTGGTACCTCAGAGGGAGACTTTACACTATGACTATATGATACCAACAGGATACTACAGAATACAGGTGGTTTAAATGCCTTCTTTTGTATATTATTAGCTAAAGAAATCTGAGGAGTTCTACGGTTTGAGAGGTTTTTTGTGTTACAGCACCACCCACTGGCCGGGGTAGGCTTCACATTGATGTGTGCTTGGTCCCCTAAAGTCATATTAAAGTGATGTGAGATAGTTTTAACTCCTGGTTCTGAGGTTTTAGAAATTTTTAATAAATTAATCCAGATTAAACAAATTATTTGTGTTTTTGTGTTCTTTTTTTTGAGAGACAGAGTAAGACATTTCTGAGATGGGGGGATGGTGGACACGTTTAGAAACAAGAGAATGTATGAAATAAGTATATGCACACACACACACACACACACACACACACACACACACACACACACAGAGGAAGAGCCGCGAATGCAGACAGGCGTGCAGCCTTCGCCCGCGGGAGCGCGCATTATGACGTAAGTGAGTCGCCGCGCCGTGATGATGGCGGTGCGTGAACGCGCAGTTAAAGTAATGGCTGCTCTGGAACGGCGGGTGCCTTGTCTCGACGAATTCGTGGGTCAAAGCTGGAGCATCTGGGCAGAGAGGATTCACCTGACAGCATCGGACGGTGAGTGATCGCCATCCCACCGATTTTTCCCCACATTCGGGTGAAAAAAGTCGGTCGGATGCGCTTTATTTTCGCCGAAAGGCACGGCATCCCTAACCAATGTTACCCAAACAAAGAACCTGCCAGGTCCTAGCGCTGGCCGTCTGTGTGGTTTCCTTCAGGTCCTCTTAGCGCATACTTGCTCTCACTTTATGACTCTGGGTTTCATTGTTTCGGAATAAAAAAATGCGCCTGGAGCGAAAAAAAATCACAAAATAAACTCAAATCGCACAGTCTACAATTTTCTTTTTGCAAAAGTGACAGGCGTACACAAAATCGTCCGAACAACTTTCTGCACAGCCGCTTAGCTTAGCCGCCGTGCTCGGGGTTGCCAGGTCGCGCTATACAAACGGCAGAATTCCTCATATCTGTAATAATATACACAATCTTGAGGGCCGTATTAAGTTTGAATCGCACTTTAGAAACGCGGTCAAGACGTTTTGAAGGCACGTGGAAGGATTTTAACTTATTCATCCAACCGAATCAATTCGACGGAATTGGCAACCTCGTGATATCGTTCCGTTTTAGACGCCGGTGATACGTTATTTTTTCCCCTACCGCTATTCCGCCGGACCCGAGTCTCCTGCACTGTGATTGGTTGGTCGCGTCTTGCCCGTGCGTCCTAATTGGCCATTTAGCGGAGGGACTGTGGGGATTAACCAATTACAGCGAAGAGGCGGTGTCGTGCAGGAATACGGGCGAGGAAAAAAATATAACGTGCCGGTTATGGAGATTTTTATGATCGCAATATCGCCAATATTACCTGAGAAATGTAAATTTGATGGTTTGGGGAATAAACTGGTTTTCGTGTGGCCTGATTTCAGTTCATGCTAATCAGCCAAGTGTTTCCACCCCCTCCCCCCGTTTTCAGTATTAAAGATTTATCGTTATTTTATAAACCCAGTGTCAAATTTCTTCATCATATAAACGCCTTGCCCTGATTCTAGCCGATGGACACCGGGGTCCAGGTCCACATTGCCTCCAGATGCTTTAAAACCCTCCGTGGTTTGGTGTTCACAGGGTCGTGTCCCACCCACAGCCTGGGCCGTATCTCAAATGGTTCGCTTTGAGCCCTGAAGTGCACTAGATGTCTCTCTGACACCTCTAGTTACACGCCTCTGTAAAGGAAGGATGGAGGTATTTGGGACACGTATGAGACATCACTGGACATTTACCTGGTGTTTCAGGTACACACACTGTACTGTCTCCCCGCACGAGACGGAAAAAATAACCACAGACGTGGTTTCTGATTGTCAATTGATTCCCAACAACCCAAATGACCAAATCCTGGGTATGGTCCCCTCAGTCAAACCCAAACTAATCATGAACGTCCTTCACAAAAAACTGGTTTGAAGACGTCACGCCCGAGATCTTCAGGCTGTTTTTTGGGCCTCTGAAATGAAAGATAAACTGTGGTCCGAGTTTCTAGACACTCGGGAATTTTACTCCACTTCCTGTCGTGGAATGAAGCCAGTATCCTGATAGTACTTCCTGGAAAACATGACTTGTGTTGTGCCTGGTCGACAGGAAGTAGTGTTCGGAGGTGTCATGGTGGTTTCTCACGGTTTGCCTCGTGTGCTGGTATTGTGACGGTAAACCCTGAGATCTGATTCGAGCTCTTTCTCATAAAGATACACAACATAATATAATAATATTATAATCGATCTTGATCTTGGGGGGAAAAAATAAATCTGGGCGCTGGCAAATTTTTATTGGGCGTCGATCACAATGAACTGGGCCAATCAGAGGCCTCGACAAGCTCATGTATGTGGAATGTGAAGAGAGCAGATTGGGATTTTCCTGCAGGAGTTATTGTTTGAGTGAGTGAGGTTCCTAAACCTGAGGGGATCATTCGTCCTGAAATCCTGTTCACAAAAAAAACCCACAAAATTCTCTCAGGAAATCAAATCTGTGAGTTTTTTTCCGTTTCAGGGTCCGACGCAGACGATTGCAGCAAGAATGGCAAAAAAACGACGGAAACCATGACGTTGAGGAAGGAGGGTACGGATTCATCCTCGATTCTCGAAAATGTTTTTTTTTTTCTTTTCAGAATCTTTTTCGTGGAACGAAAATAATTTTTTTTCTTGCATGAACACTGACAGATATGTCGATCTTCGGCCACTATCCGGGACACGACGACTTTTACCTGGTGGTGTGCAGCCACTGCAGTCAGGTGGTGAAGCCGCAGGCCTTCGAGAAGCACTGTGAGAGGAGGCACGGCTCGGTCGGGAAGCTCTATGCACACCTGCGCTTTACACCGCCAGCCGGCCAGCAGCGCTCCCACGCCCGCCATGGACACGCTCCGCCCACCACCGCCCACGGTCCGGGCAGCTGGAGCGGGAAGAGCCAGAGCGGAGGAGGAGGAGCGGCACGTCCGTCGCCTCAATCGCCCTCCACGCCGCCTCAGTTTAAACACACTAAGACGCCCAAGGACGGAGTTCGGTAAGACGTGTCATTTTTTTAAGGTCTACTTGTAGAGTCTTGAGAAATGTCCTCCAGCTGAAATGTTTGCTGTGATTCTCATCTCCTCGTGCAGCCTTTCACCTCTGGAAAAGACCTCCAATTCTGGTCATTCAGAGTCCACCGTCTTTAAGCAGCCTCCGCCCCTGGAGCCCCCGCGCAGCTCTCCTCCCCCGAGTCTCAGAGACCCTCCGTGGCCCTACGGAGGCCCGTCACCCAGCCGACCCTCTCCGAGCTCCATGGAGAAATCCCCGGGCCAGAAAGCAGAGTCTGGATCGTCCGGCGCCCCGGCACCGCACGCCCGAAGCAACCGGTCGTACAAGACCTCGAGTAAGTATCAGATGAGCTCACGTGATCTGGAAACGCGAAGCAAAATTATGTTAAGTTTTTCGCACGCATCCATATTTTACACACGTTTTTTCATCTTTTGACGTGGATTTAATTTATGAAAAGGACGAAAATGTCTCCTTAATGCAGAAAAAGAGTGTGACCTGGACAAACACTGCGGCGTGTTGGATCCGGAGAGGAAGAAAGTTTGCACGCGGCTGTTAACCTGCAATGTGAGTTCCTCCTCCTTCTCGCTGCATCTAAAACGCTAATTCTGGTCAATCTGACCACGTGTAGTAGTCGTAGGGTAGCGGTCGTTATAATTGCTCGGTTATGAAGACGACAGAGGGTAAAATTCATTTTTAAGGCTGTAAAATCAAATAACTGCCTCGTGGTATGAGATTTCCACATCTAGTCCCTATTTGCTGTTATAAGAACCTCCACTCTTCTGGGAAGATGTTCCACTAGATTTGTGAAGATCTGTGCGCCTTCGAAAAAACGAGGGTCAGGTGCCGACGTAAGTGAGGTGAGGAGGCCTGGGGTGCAGTCAGCGTTCACATTCATCCCAAAGATGTTCAGTCGGGTTGGAGCTTAGTAGCAGGAGATCTTCCGCTCCATCCTATATAAAACATATCTTCATGGAGCTGGCTTTGTGCACAGGGGCATTGTCATGGTGGAACAGATTTTGGTCAAGTAGTTCAAGTACAGGGAAAATTTCATGCTTCTGCATCCAAAGACGTCCTGTACAATTGTGTGCCTCCAACTTTGTGCTCACAGTTTGAAGAAGAACCACATATGGCTGGAAAAGTCATGTGCCCAATACTTTTGTTCCATGTGGGTGTCAGTGGCTAGATGTTTTTCTACCCATGATGTTTGCTGTGTTCCGTAAGGTAAAACAACGCTTTTTCTTTTAGATTAATGCCTACATCTCAGTGTTTACAGGAAGTTACACAGACATGACTTACAGGAAATGAGGAAGGAATTACAGGAAATGACCATCTGTCTTTTGTCCAACTTGTTCAGTAGTCGCTTATTTTTATTTTTTAAAATTTCGAAGTTAAAAAAAAGACAGGCTTTATAAAAAAAAAAAAAAAAAAAAAAAAAAGGCAGCATGAGAACGTAGTGTTTTTATATATATATATATATATATATATATATATATATATATATATATATATATATATATATATATATATATATATATATATATTTTTTTTTTTACTGAACACCTGAGAGGGCTTCTAAAATAAATAAATAACCATCAGAAGAGCAGCAGCATGGCCTTCAGAATGTTCAGTATGAAGCTGGTTCCCGGGAAGTGTTTATACAGATGCCGGTTTTTCTCTTTAATGTGATATAATGCATCCGAATCGTTATCGTTAAATATAACAAAGGTAAAGGAGTCCCCCCCCCACTTGTCGCATGTATATTAGATGTTAGGAAGCTGGGGTCAGAGTGTAGGATCAGCCATGATGCAGCCCCCCTGGAGCACAGAGTCATAAGGACCTTGTGATCCTGGGGTTTAAACCCCGACCTTCCAAACAGTAACACGGATACAGATTGACCAGACTATATTCTTTCCCTCCTACAGATCCACTCCATTCACCAGCGGAGGAAGGTTGTCGGTCGAAGTAAGAACTTCGACCAGCTGGTGGCAGAGCTGAAGATGGTCTCGAAAAACCGAGAGCGAAGTGTTCAGAGCAACGAGGAACCGGCTGCTCAATCCCCGAGCCCCGAGATCCCCAGAGAGCCGAACTCCTCGCCGTTCTGCAGGAGACCCCTGAGCAACTCTCCCGCCTTCAGGTACGAGCCCTGAGGCAGAGAAGAGCAGAGCAGCTCGGGATTTTATTATTTTTTTTTTTTATCCATTCAGGGTCATTCGATCCAAATGGTATCTTGCGTACGAGTCATAGTGCATCATCACTCATGTCTGAATTACAGAAACTTCTCCCTCGCATCTTTCGTATCCTGGCAAGAGAATTTCATCTCTAAAACCCAAGTCGCAGTTCTTCATATCTCGCATTCGAGCCGTTCATCTCACACGCGCTATGGGGCAATTCATCTCGCAAATCCGCATTGCAAATTATGATATATTTAAGATGCGATATATTAAAGGTACATATGAAGCGCAACTACTGATGCGATACGATTCACCCTGATTACGATGCCGTGCGATACGATTTAAATTTCAATCGTCACAACGCGATTCAATGCAACGATGGAATAAAACATATACGATACTCTGCAGATAATTATCAATTTACTGAAGTGCCTTCTGACTTCTAACGGCCCTTTAACACACACACAATGAAATAAAAGCAGACGTTCGTCTCCTGTTGTGTCTGCAGAAAGATGCAGCTCTACCTCTGCCATGTTAATCTGTATTCTGTTTGACTCTCTGTGGGACACGCCTCGGTGTCCGTAGTGTTGATACGACGAGAGAACGTGCTCGAGAACCGAGGAGAAATCAATTTACGTATCAAATATTGGTCTCAAATTATTGGTCACTTTCAAAAATAATAAAAATATAACGCAACTACTGATAATTATATTATGCAAATATGTTAAAAAACGATCCAAACTTTCATTGCCGATGCACCAATGCAAATCGATGAATCTTACTAAACATGTATATGAATGTATATATTAATTTTCTGGGGGGGTTTTGCAACGCATTTGTGACCCACAGGACGCGAACGGGATCGGAGAATGCCTCCGAGGAGGAGAGGGCGGTTCGGGAGGAGGGTGTGGCTCGGGCTTCCTCACCCCTCACTCAGGGTCGAATCTCCAGTGACGAAAGCGAGGGAGAGGGCAACGATGAACCTGCAGACTGGCACTCCAGCCCCTGGCATCCCAAACCACTCGCGGTAGCCAACACACAGTTTTCACGTATTGTAAAAAAAAATCGTCTGTATGTCCACAAAAACATCGTTATTTTGTAATAAGATTTTTAGCACTTGGGCCTAAAAAGGTCTCTTTTAAAAAAATATATATTTTTTATATCCGTCAGAATTCCTTCCACTCTGTGTGACTTGATTTTGTTTAAATGAACCCTTTGACCTCGACAGAGCCTCGTGCGCTGGAACGCGCAGATTTTATCTCCTCGAATGTACAAATTTTATATAGAAATCCCGCTGCCAAATCCTTCAGACGTCTCGCAGTCGAGACTCCAACATTGGTGCCAGATGCTGAGCAGGCGTTCGTTTGCCTGGATTTCTTTTGGTCCTATAGGAAAATGACCTTTAACTAGTGTTGAGACGCAGACAGTTTCCTGGCTCATCCACTGCGTTCTCTGTCCTCGGCTCACCCCCCCGATCTTTGAGATTTGTATCCTTGTTGGAACAGAACTGATTAAACGTCTGTCAGAGCCTCTGAGTATTTAAAGCTGTCATTCAGCACAAACGTGTGTGTTTAAATTCCAGCGCCAACACAGCTGGCTCGGCCCCCGAGCAGCGTCTTAAGTGTGATCAGATGTGGAATTTAATAAGCGAATTGAGCGTCACGGTCCCCCCCGAGGAGACGTCTGCAAAACGAACCTGTCTTCGACCACCTGACAATAACAATTGAACGTTTTTGTCTGGTTTAAGACGCTTGTACCGAGCAGCTCGTTTTGTTTTTCCCTCTTCCAGGTGTGTACGTTCGGTAGTGTTTCTCTGGGTCACGGCGTCTTCACGTTCGACAGACGGCTTCATCACCTGCGGTCTGCTGTGAGTGCCATGGTGGAGTCTCACCTCAGCGCTCACCTATGGAAGTAAGTGTGTCACTTTTTTTCAGTTCCTCACCAGGGACTTGAGGCATCATTTAAACCTAACAAATAAACCGCTACTGGCAGACGGCTGAATAATGCCTTCTGATGTTTACATAAACCTCAAGTTTCTGGATTTCTCTGTTAAAAAAAAAAAACTAAACCAGATGTTGCCTCTCTCTTGAAAGGACCTGTCGAGCATCTGAGTGAGGAAAAACACTCCAAACAGCTTAGTGTTGGATCAGTATTTTAGATGTATTTATATTTACTGCTTTTTTTCCCCCCTCTATAGAAAAATACCTCAAGCATCCGAGCCTCAGTCGCAGAGTTCCTCATCGAAGCCTTCAGCCATTCCTTCCTCCCCATCCTTCACTTCCCATCATTCCAAGCAGAGGGCAGGAAATCCCAGTGCCACCTCCCTCAAGTCGTCTTCATTTTCGTCGCACGGAGCAGGCAGGGACGGTTCCTCCTCCAGCACCAGTAGATCCTCGGCTCAGTCTGAGAAATCCGGAGGTCCCCAGTCCACAGCGCACTCCAAACCTGCTCAGACTGCCACGCACCCGGGCACGGGGCGGTCCAGAAACCCCGTAGGCAGACCCAGCAAGCAGCAGCTGCGTCTCAGGGAAACGGACCGGGCTGACCCAGCCGCTCCAACAAAGCGGAAAGGCTCTCTAAGCGAGGCCGACACGGTCAGCCCGGACAGGAACTGTGTGAGCCCCGATCGGGACCGAACCCGGCCGCTCGGCTCGGGCAAAACGGCGCCGGCTCAGATCCCGGCTTTAGCGCCGCCATCATCTCACGGACAGACGAACGGCTCGCTATCGCCGGGCCACAAGCAGAGCCGGGCCGAGCTGTGGCTGTTTAAGCGGACTCACCCGCCGGGCAGAACCTCGCCCACAGAGCCAGGCGCATCTGGCCGAGCAGGAAACTCAGGACACCACAGCAGGCCTCCCGGATATGAGCACAGAGGCTTGGGCAAGAAACGTAAGAGCAGCGACTCATCTCCCCCTTCCAAAGCGCACCGGCTGTCCAACTCCCCTCACTCCGGCTTCTACCCCTGGAAAGAAAGCAAAGGAGCACCGCTGCCTGTAGGAGGGGAGAAGAAGCTCAGTGCGTCCAAGGTGAGTCGGTAAACCTGACGAGGTTTAATCAGATAAACGTATTACTGCTCTAGTGCTTTTTATTTCTATAGACACTTTTGAATATATATGTCCCTAGAAATTTCATGCAAATTACAATATCAGATCTATTTTATTTATAAATATCTGCCGGATATGGAAATAGTAGACTTTGAACTGTTAAATGGAATGACCCCGCCCCCCGAGCAACAAACCAGGAAGTGACATCAGCACCGATTTGCTTTGCTAGATGAAATGAAAACCTTTTTTCTCTCTCTACAGTTTTACGTTCTCTGTTTGTTCACAGCCAAAACTCCATCGCTGAGCGGGTCCTCCTGGCGAGCACTGCAAACTTGTATGGACTGCGGGCCCAAGTCTCCAGACGTGTGTGTGTGTGTGTGTGTGCGTGAGTGTGTGTGCGAGAGAGCGAGCGAGAGTCTGGAAGTGTTAGACCAGTGTGGATCATTTCGTCCATGGTCCTTTTAAAAAGCCAATATATGAATGTGAGTTGCGAGTGAATGGCAGATGATGGAGGGGAGTGAATTTCTCGGTGAATTCAGAAATACCTCACAATCTACTGGACATGCTGCTATATAAATGTTGATTTATAAAAATGGATTAAAATATTCTTTATACTTGAGTCACCGAGTATGGATTTTTACTAATCTTTTGATTGATTGCATTATAATCCTAGTGTTTATCAACATAAACGTGTTTTATTAGTAGTAGTAGTAGTAGTGCATGAATTATTAGGACACACACCTTACCTGTGAGCCACGCCTTTTCAGCATGGATAATTTAACACCCCTATTTCCTCGTCATAATGGTATCGCCTGAGAGTGCACGGTTTTTCCCTGCACACGGAGGGGCCGGAAGTTGTGACGTAATGTTTACCCCCACCAAGAGGCATTTAAAGATGTATCTCCTGATCGTTACTGTAAAAATTGTACAGTGAATTAGGACTTAGAATTAGCGACACGCCTGCGTCAAACCCCCCCCCATCCCGGAAGTCGCAGTGGTCTGTCCCGAGTTCTGCTTCGGCTCACATGGCGGCTGTGTGTCAGAGTAATAACAGTAAGAGGAAGCGGAATACCGGTTTAACATGATCACTGCGGGGAGACACCTCGCTTTTCGGGCACGACAGCTCTGGCTCGTGTGTCCTGCTCCCACCTGAGCTACGGTCATCAGAAGCGAGGCGGACATGCGGCCGGGAGTGGAGTACAGTCCGGTAGGTGAGGGGCTCGGGATGCGGGAGTACTGGCTGTACTCGTGCATGCGCAAAATCGCTCTCGTGGCCGCGCATTGTGTCGCTCTGGGCTTCACCGCGCTCATCGGAGTTTTATCCAGACCAGGAACAAGTGAGTTTCATCAACATCAGACATAAAGGGCTTTACTTATTTCTGAAATCATTTCTATTGTCGCCTTTACTACTGATACCATAATAATACTATTCATTATAATAACAATCTCAATGTTGCGCATACATAAGACTGAATACACATTACTCTCAATAACAACAAAAACAATAATTACCATTAGTATAATTGATAACAAATACACAATACTGCACAAAAGCGCCTTTTTTAAATAACATTTTCATGTGTTAATATTTGCCTTATAAAATCACATTTCTTAACATTTTACTTTCATAACCAAAAAAAGTCATTAACAAACTTATTTTGTAGGCCACTGTTTACACACACACACACACACACACACATATACACTTATAATCAATATAATGTAATGAAACAAAGTCTGGGAGAAATGTGGCAGGTTTTCTGACGTGTACAACAAATCAGTAAATTTCCTTATAAAACAATACAAAAATGTAGCTGAAACTCCTATTTCTTTCTTTTGTTGTTGTTGTTGCCTAATGCATTTACATCCTTTCTGCTCTTTATAGTTGAGCATTTTTATTTCTAGAAGTCTAATTGCATTCGTTTTAAAGTTATTCCTGGATGTGCTAAAGATTACGGTACCGTACTGTATTTAGTAATAATAATAACGTATACACTTGTAATATTACAGACTCAGATTTCAGTGTTTTATCCCATTAGTTAAGACTTCAGTTGTGCTGGGATCGTTGTGGTTTTCTCTTTTTCCTAGCGTGTTTTTTGCTGGGAAATTAATACACAAAAGTTTCACATAATCCTGAGACTGAAAAAGAAAATTTGAGTCATTGACTAAAAACCCAACCCTTCACTCACTCAGTTTAATAAAAAAACATAATTATACACACACATTCCTGTTGACAGGAGTGTAAGAAATAGGAATAACATCTCAAAAGATCCAGAATCAGTTCCAGCTGGTGTCAGATACTTGTGTAAGGAACTGTACATGTTTTACTTTTTTCTTTTTTTCCTGCTGAAGCTTGTCTGACAACTATTTCATGTTTTGTCAGTACTGCTGACAACCACCTATTTTTTAACACCTTAAAGTCTGGAATGTTCAGCATTCACCGTGTGATTTGCTGCTTTCTGTAGATGGGATAAAAAGAGAGAGAAGTATCATTGAAGGGGCGAAGGGGCTGAGATTACCACTGAGTGTACCAAGTGTCTGATATCTCCAAAGAAAGCATATGTGATTGGACCTTGAATTGCAAAATTCCAGGAATTTTCAAGACTGGAAACTTTCCATGGGAATTAGCAGAAATATATGGGAATTACCATGAATGAATTGGGAATTTACAAAATTTCAGTTTAGCCGATAAGCGGGAACTTAAATGTAGGTCGGGAAAAAAAAAATCTCGCAGGATCATTTTGATTAAAACAACCAGATTGAATGCAATTTGGGTTGAAATTCTCCCTGCACATTCATCAATCACATGCACATTTACTGCATGGGTCACTGAGGCCACGCCCCCTACATGCACCGTGTATTCCTCCATCACATCAAACAATTAATCCGGCACGCAAAATATCAAAAAAATGTTGACTATTCATAAATTACATACATTTATGTGTAAAAATATCTGTCAAAAATCTGTCAAATAATGACAGTAGAATATCAGAGCAGATGTTTTGTGTGATGGTCAGAGGGCCCGAGACTTCACTCAGCCGGCTCTAGTGATGCGTTAAAGGCCGAGAGCGCAACAGAACACAAAGTAGCATAGACAAAGTAGGAAAATGCAAATCGGGACTATCTTGAGTGTTCCCTCTAACCTCCAGGTGCTGGTTTTTGTGTATTTGCAGGTCTCTTCTCTTGGCACCCGCTCTGCATGTCACTCGGGGTGAGTTCCTGGTTTAACCCGAACTAAACATTACAAACTGGTTTCCCCTTTGCATCAGAAGAAAATGCCCTTTTCCTTTTGTTTCCCCTCTTCCTTTTTTTCCACAAGTCTTTTGCATCGCTTCCTTTCTCTCTTTTGTTGGGAGGATGATGAATGTCTAACTGGCGCACGGCCTCGAGGCCGATCGATGAATAATGCATCACGGTCCTGAATTATGAATAGTACACGGTGGAACAGGGAGATAATTAGGCTCGCGCCTCTCCTGTCTGCGTATCGGCATCGAGGCTATAGTTACGACTGACCCGAGGCGCTGAGCGCTTTTCCATCGCAGTGACGCGCTGAGCGACGCGGCGTGACCTTCCAGCTCCTCGTCTGTACACAGTCTCCTATTGTACTGTTGTGGGGGAACGGGCGCCAATAATGAAAAAGCTCAGTGACTTACAGTTCTTATTCCTGCAGGGATCAGCGGCGATGTGAAACCGATCCCTTTTCCATGCTTAGAAATAATGATCACGCTGGGTGTGTTTACATAATACAGAAAAATTCCGTCATATCTACATCATCCTACCTTTACATTTGTAGTTGACCTGTAACTTTTTGTGTTTATTGCATGCACGCCTTATTGCCTACGATTGTGAATAGTTGTACATTTCCCTATTAAGATGAATAAAGTATCCATCCATCATATATAAAATACGTGCGTTAAGACGTGTACGGCCTCCTTTACTGTGACTGAAAGAGCAGTAATAAAAGATACGCGTTTTTAAACTGCTTGTTTCTTCCTCTTTCTCAGTTCTGTCTGTGCATGACTGAGGGGATCCTGCTCTTCTCTGGTGAGGGTTCTCTATGCTGCTTCAAGTCACGTAAAGGAAAGGTCCGGATACACTGGGTCCTTCAGGTGTTGCTGCTGCTTTTAGCAGCCATGGGCGTCGGGTTCATGGTGGCCAGTAAGAGGAAGTCTGAGCACCCTCACATGGAGACGTGGCACAGCCTGCTGGGCGTGGGGACGTTGGTGGCTACGACGCTGCAGGCGGCCTGCGGCGTGTGCCTGCTGTTCCCCAAGCTCATCCAGACCGTCTCCGTGACCCGGCTGCGTCTCTACCATGCCACCTGCGGCCTCGTGGCCTACCTGCTGGCCACCGTCACCGTCACCTCCGCCTTGTTCAGCGACTGGTTCCAGGCCACGGTCAAGGGGCCGATTTGGTACGCCTTCCTGCTCCTGCCCCCATTCCCTGCTCTGGTGGTGATGAACCAAATCACCAACACCTTCCTGCCTAAGAAAAAGCTCACAACGTGAACCATCTCGAGGAGCACAAACGGACACGACGAAGCCGGAAGCAATACGGCGGAACTCGCAGCGTGATTACAGTGTGATTTTAAAAGAACTTTGACTTTTCTTAGTTTGTGAGGAAAATACTTACATTCCTGATCATTTTATCTTGTTTCCACTAACGATAAGACTTTGCATTGTTACTCACTTAACAAAGCGTAACTTGTGTTTTATTCGAAGACGGCGTATGTAACTGCACTTGAGCAACTGGCTGCACTTGAAGCGTGAATGATCTCCTGTGAAAGGTGTTTCCAATACCTTCGTGTGAAATGGAACCTCAGTTTGGGTTTGGACCAAAATAATGTGTGTGTGTGTGTGTGTGTGTGTGTGTGTGTGTGTGTGTTTGTGTAAATCTGTAGTTTAACACCTTAAACGTGTGACGATATTTATGACAGTTTCCTAACGAATTTTTAGCTACGAAATGTCTACCTACAAGCAAATAGAGTTATTAATAAATATTGCTTTTGATAATAATAATAATAATAATAATAATAATAATAAGCCGTCCTTGTGCGACCTTCGCCATTATGCCTGTCCGGAGTCAGCAATATTTGGGAGCGTCCTGTAAAACAATAAAGGATGAAATGAACCGCAACATGGCGATCACTGCATAAATCGTGGCCTTGTTGCCATGGTTACATTCCGTATGTCATGTAGGAATCTGTTTAGAAGAAAATAACACACCTGGCAACCAATCGGAAACGAGTATTTGAAGTGGTTATGGTGTAATGGTACGTGGTGTAGCGTGCAAACGATTGTCGCCACATTTTTACTTGTGTGTGTGTGTGTGTGTGTGTGTGTGTGCTTTTAGATGTATTCTTAATCAAACTCTTTGTAGAATTTTTCATCATGACAATGTGCAGACAGGATGAAATGGAAACCCTCACCATATATGGCAATTTGCGGCGTATCTGTATAAAAATGTGTCTTAATTATGAGCAATAATGTAGACTTTTTAACTAAACACCTTGTGCGTCCCGGCGCTTCTTGCGCACTCCATCACTACTTGTTCTTCACTAAGTGAGACTCCTGGTAACCTACTTTTCTTCCGCTAAGGGTTTTTTCTTTTGTGTACGATCACGGCCAGGAGTCATTCACAATATACACACATCCTCATTCACAACAAACAAGTTAAACAAGTTAAGAAGTCACGTTATACGCGTAGAAACGTGCGTGCACATAGCAAACCTATTCGGTTTCTTGTTCCAGGGTAAAAGGAATCACATCGCTCAGCTGTACGTTTGTTAGACGCAACATCTAACGCAGATTTCAACTCTTGTACCCTAAAACTGAGACAAAAAGAGTATTATGGCGCTGAGAATACCGGTGGATTTAATACACGATACTGCCGAGGTGTTGTTTTATTTTATTTTGGAGAAAATGAGGGCTTGTGAATTCGCAGTCTAAAAGTCGAATCAGCTCGTGCTGATGACCAGACACAACACCTTAAATAAACCTTTAAGAGGATACACACCAATATTCACTTTTGTAGGTTTAAAGTGTGTTTTTTTTTTTTAAAGGCATCGATGGTTTGTATAAATGCAGCAGCAATAAATTACTTTCAAATTATATCGTGGATTTATTTATTTGATAAAATATTAAAAAATGAACTATGTAGCTAAATAATCCATTAGTACATGTATGTTATGTTGTGTTTGTATTCTAATCAGTTTGGCAGATGATATAAAAACCCCATGTTGATGGTTATTTAATGCTTGTATTAAAAAACTTCACAGAAATATGACACGAATAATTCAGACGTGCACGTCGGGATCCCGATAACACACTGATCCCATACCACGAGGAGATGCCACTCATGCTGTACACGATCCAGCAGACCAAAACGAGTTGATCAGGGGATTAAGAACCAGTGTCGTAAGGTAAATTTTTTAGTTTTACACTGTTGTATTAGACACGGGTGAAGCTGATCTCCAGTTGATTAGCGTGACTATATAAAAAGGTGGGAAGTAACGAGTTACATTTACTCGAGTTACTGTAATTGAGTATTTTACTTTTGAAACTTAAATAAATCATTTCAAATTTACTTAAGGAGATTTTGTTTGAAGTGTTTAACTATATTTTAAATTGTTTCCATTGCTGAGGAAAAAATATATATAAATAAAATAATGCAAGGCATAAAAAAAAAAAAAATCACGTTTCGAAAAGAAAGAAAGAGGCGGATCGCAGAGATGCAGATCCTCCTGAAATGCCGTCGAATCAAAAGTTGTTCTTATTTCGCCATTTGCATCATAAATGACATCAGAAAAGGTGATTAGATTTTTGCTGTGAAAGTTTAATTTGTAAAGTTTAATTTGTAAAGTTTAATTTGTAAAGGTGTTCCTTTAATTAAAAACAAATAGTTTGAGATTTATATCTCCTTTCCCTTCGTGAACGACACTAGAATCCCCTCTAAAACTCGGTACATTTTTACTCAGAAAATTTCAAATGTGTGACTTTTTACTTTTACTTGAGAAAACGAAAGCATCAATCGGTCATTAATATCGTCTTTAATGAGGTTCAGGCTTTAAGTAGCTTCGCTTTGGATTTTATCGACCTGTTTTCTAAAATATGTACACAGCTTTTCCGATTTAATGTTAGTTTGAAAGAGAAAATAAAAAAAACAGACAGTAAAATAGCAATATTTAGATTTTTAATTAAGAAAGGACACTTGGTGTCCCTGCAGATGTCCAGACATGCACACACACACACACACACACACACACACACACACACACACACAATGATGCAATCAACACATCAGATATCCAAGTTCAGAGCTCCTAAATGCCATGTTTTCAGATAAGATTATAATACTGTATTTATCTATATCTTTTTTTTTTGTTTAAAGCTGAGGAAAATATCTGTGTGTTTTGTTTTGTTGTATTTTTATGTATTTTATAGTATCGTGTTAAACCTAACTCTACTGGTTTTCCTCGCAGATCAGCGTGACGCGGCCCGTCAGCAAGTCCTCCATGTTAACAGCAATGATCCCTGAGTCTGCCTCTGCCTCCCCGCCGTCGCCCAGGGCAACAAACACCTGCTGGGAGCTGGACAACTGTGATTGGTCAAGCCCGACGATCTGTGCCGCCCCTTCGGCTGAGGTATGTTCTGTCTGGATCACCTGGTTGGGAGAAGAAACACTTGATGGAGTAAACAGTGAATTTTGTGTACCATTTTTTAGTTCCCAATTTGCAAGATCATTAAAAATGTGTTAATTATTGTGTGAAAATGTGCCTAATTAATATTATTTTAATGAATAAAAAAACATTTATCATATTTATGATTGCAGACAATCAGCAGGATCATAAATAGTCACCATTTGGGTGGTGGAGCCATGATTCTGTAGCTCCTCCTCTTGGACGAGCTGCACGTGGTTGGTGAGGAGATGCTGTTGAAACTCCGCTTCAGAGTGAAAGGAGAGCGAGCAGATGGTGCAGGCGAACACGGATCTCTGCTGGCTCACGTGTTCGCTCGACATGTGCTGCTGCAACTCCTGCTCGCTGCTCAGTGCACGAGGACAGTACCCACACCTCCACGTAACGGCATCTGAGAGGACGCCGCATCAGACAATAGATAATCATCAGGCACAAATGCTAGCGATGTGATTCACCCAGAAAGAAAGACATTCTTGACATCCACATATTAGATCAGGGGTCCCCAGAATTCTTCCTTTCTTTAATGGGGAGGTCGAGTCGGTCACGGGCCGGAGTGACTACCAGTATTATTGTTAAAATTTAATAATGATTTTAAATGTATTTATTATTCCTTCTAATGCCAGATTCATTTATTATTTTGTTCTGCACCGTTGAATATAACACATAATTAGGCTACGGTAATAACTAGCGGTCGACCGATAGTGAGGTTAAATCGTACTTGCTAATGACCAATTTTTTACCGATTTGGATTCTGGATAAAAACTTTTTTATTACAAAAAAAAAAAGTACAGATTTATGAAAATGTGCTAAATAAAAATAAATCTATTAATTAATAAATAAATGCTAAAAATAATACAAATGATAAATATTAGATAGCGCTCTCTGTGCAGCGTGCAGTCTCGTGCCTTAAAATTAACAGCCTGTAGTGGCAGTTATTCACCTATAGGGGCCGCTCTCGTAAAGACAGCAGACCGGAAGCCGGAAAAGTATGAATTTTTGCCGATAGCTGATATTTCCATCGATTAAATATCGCTGCCGATTAATAAACTTCTGTTACTTACCAAGGGGAAATTTTAGTTTGAAAGCCAACCTTTATTATCAAATACAGATATGATATGAGTAAAACATATTTAAAATAAAATGTAAAAATACGTCTCTGGCATTGTTCAGAGGACCGTTCCAAATGTGGGGGCAGGCCGTAGAATGGGGACCCCTGATATAAGCCATAAATGCCAGCTTTTCTTCCCCAAAAATCCTTTAGAAACTCATATTTGCCAAAAAAAAAAAATGTATAATATTCACCTGCTTGTCCTTCCTTTACACCTTCATCAGCCACAGCACGGGTTTCTGTAAAAACCAATACGATTGAAATGCTGTTTAAATGTTATGCATGAACCTGTACTGAACTGAATTACAAGCAGGCAGTAACAGACAGCCCGAGGCACCTGGGTCCTTTCTCACCTGGGTGTTTGGTTATGTTGTGTTTAAACAAGCTGCTCCTGTTGCAGAAGGTCTTTTCGCAGATCTTACAATGCAGAAGGTGTGAAATCGAGCGGCCGCCCTCTGCCGTCGCCTCGTCCGGGTGTGTGGTGCGATTGTGGTACCACAAACCCGAGAGAGTCTGATACACGAACACACAATAAACAAAACACACACACATCAGTGGATTATATTCTAACAGCCCTGACCAGGTACTGACGTGTTCAGAAGATGTGGTGTGGTGATTTGTTCACCTGGTAGGATTTATTGCATCTCTGGCAGCTGTATGGTTTGCTTCCGTCGTGGACGCTCATGTGTTTCTCGAGCTGGGCCTCGGTGCTCAGGATCTTGCTGCACTCGGGACACTGGTGCAGATCTTTAGGGTGGACCTCCTGAATGTGCTCTCGAAGCTTCTCGAGGCAACCGAAGCTCACGCGACACTTCTGACAGTCGTGCGGGTCGGAGATATCTGTTCAGAGTGTGTAAAATCATTGCTGATCAGTAGGGCTGTAACAGTACACGTGTTTGTAATACAGAGCTTTCGGGTCGGCGTCCATGTGTACCGAATACAATCCTCGGTTTACATGCGGAACATTTACAATCCGTGTTTCCTCATGAACATATTAAGTGACGGACCGCAAGTTTGTTTGGTCACCGCATGGCACTTAAGAACTACTTAAGAACTGACTATTAATCAATTATACAGGGGTGTGTGTGTGTGTGTGTGTGTCTGCTCACTGTGGAAGGTCTGCAGGTGCACCGAGAGCCCGTTGGCCTGTTTGAAGCCTTTCCCACACTCTCGACACACGTACGGTTTGTCTCCTGTGTGTGTGCGCACGTGACGCGTCAGCTCGATGGACTGTGCGAACGTTGCCGAGCAGTACTGACACGAGTACATTTTACCTGAGACATGTGAGAAACAGAGTAAGCACAGATACAGACAGGTCAAGGACAGGAGACACGGCGAGGTGGAGTGCTGCCGTACCCTCCGAGTGCTTCTTCTTGGTGTGGTAGGACAGCGCGGCAGCCACGGCAAAGCTCATGTCACAGTGTTTGCAGCGGTACGGCTTCTCCCCCGTGTGCAGCCGCATGTGGTTTTTCAGGGACGAGTTGGCGGCGAACTTGGCGCCGCATTCCTCGCACGCGTACGGCCGTTCCTCCAAATGCTCTGTGCGCCTGTGGTACAACAGACCTGCAACCAGACGGCAAATCTGACATGTCTGAGAGCTTTCCTACTGATTGATGATCAGTTTATATCACTCATCTACTTCAGCTGGAGGAATGACTCTGGATCAATGCTGTTATCATTATAGATACCCGTGTCACCAGGCTGTTTTAATGATGTAATGGGGAGTTGTGGTTCCATGATTAAGGCTTTGGGTTAATGATCATAAGGTCAGGGGTTCAAGCCCCCAGCACTGCCAAGATGCCACTGTTGGGTGCTTGAGCAAGGCCCTTATCGCTATCTGCACCCGGAGCATTGACCCTGCACTTACTGACAAGCTGGGGAAAAAGGGGAGGTGGTAGCTATGGGTTACTGATCAGAAGGTCAAGAGGTCAAACCCCGGGATCTCCAAGCTGCCACTCTTGGGCCCTTGAGAAGGGCCCTTAACCCTCAGTGCTCCAGGGGGGCTGTATCATGGCTAGGGTTGCAAAGGGATACAAATTTCAGAAACGTATTTAAATAAAATTTGTGCTTTAAAGCTGCAAATGTAAGGCGATGAAGTTTCCTAGAACTTGAATCTGAACAGGAAAATTTGGAAATTTTATCCGAATACTGAGACACAATTCTATGTATCTGGATCTGATAATGTTATAAATAACATATTTAATTTGTTCCAGATAGACTATAGAGTGTTTGTGCTCACCAGAAGGGTGTTTAAAGGTCTTCCCACAGAGCTCACACGTCACCGGCTCCACTTTCTTCCTTTTAACCGGAGGGCCGTTGTGAGCCTCGACTCGATGCTGCTGCAGGGCCGTGACCGAGGCGAAGGCTGTGGAGCACTCGGTGCAGCGTTGCGCTCGTTCTGGACACAGCGCACACTGCTTCTTGTGCTTCAGCAGACGACACTTGAAATCGAAGCTCTTGTTGCACCACTGGCAGCTGTAGGACACGACAACGTCCTTCCTCCTCCTGTGCGGGCGAGATTCACCCTTTTCCTCCTCTTCTTTCTCAGAATCTGCAGTATCCTCATGATCATTTAGTCCTATTTAAACATGTGCAATACAGTACATATAAACAAGGCCTTTTAAACACACGCCCTCAAAAACAGGCCCTAAAACAGGGGGCGGAGCTTTCAGAAAATGGAAAGCTAGTTCTGAAGGGGTTGTCTGGAGTTGGTTATCATCATCATCATCATCATAATTACAGGTGCCTGAGTGCGTGATGCTAAATAGAAATAGAAAATGGCTATAAATCTGCCTTAAGCCAATCGTGCATCCCGCCCTTTGTAATAATGTTAAAGCCTCCATTCTAAACGATCAGGAACCTACCAACATGTCCGAGTTCCTCGATGAGAACAGAAAGCTGTGGGAAGCTCGTCCGGCTCACAGACAGAGGCGGCAAAGCGGACCGATGTGCTGCGTTTCCTCGCTCAGTACTCGGTCCAGAACCTGCTGCATGGACTCCGTTCCTCCGCCAGCACCTCGGCAGCTCTGCAGGAACTGACACGATCGAGCAAGAAGTTCATGTGGGGTTACGATGCAATCGTGTCATATCAATGTTATAACGAGTTTCCAAACGGTAAACAGTAATTACATCATTATTCATAAGCTGAATATAAAAAATAAAAAAACATGTAGGACATCATATTTAATCCAATAAGAGCGATCAAAAAGCAAGTCAAAGTGTTTCCTTGTTTGTTTAATGGCTTTTTGATGGCAGGATCCATGTAGGTATAATAAAACATGATAGCAGTAAATTCAGTAGTTGTATAATTAGTTACATGCAATAAATTTTATAACAATTATTGTTCGATTAGCAGTGTATTTCACACACGCTCACCTCAGCGACGTCTTTATCGCGGTCCAAATCACCCACAGCTTTTTCCAGGTCAGGGATTTCATTGATTGTTTCCAGAATGAGCTTTTTGTGCTTGAACAAGGCATCTACTCGTCCAACTGGACACAGAAAAAGAACAAGCTGAAGAAAGACTACTGAGAGTGATATGGCAGCTCGGTGAGGAATTAAAGGAAAAATATTTAGACATATTTAGAATACTTCGATTCATGTACAGCAGGGATGCGAATTTCCATAACTGAGCCCGGTGCACTTCACGTCTCGATGCATATCCAGCGATACGATACATTATAGATACATATAAAGCAGCTACCGATGTGATACGTATATTTTTTTGGATCTTGTTTTTTTTTTTTTATAAAAAGAAAAAAACAGCATGAGTGAATTTGTTCAAAGAAAAAATCAGACATTCGCTCCTTAACAAGCAGCACTATAAACTTAAAAATGTCCAAATTAAAGATGGTTAAACTTAATATGTGGCTTTTGCATTTTTTCAATTAGGGTTTTATATAGTTATAATAAGCAAAACATCGAAATAAAATTCTCCAGACTAACACCAACTTGTATCTGATGCACACTTTTTTAAATCGATGCATCTCATTGTTAACTTTTATGGCGACGTGCATCGCTGAATCTTACCTTCTCTACTCTACATTATGTTCATGTTTGACTTCACAATTTGAGTGAATCGTTTTTTCTTCTACTTCTTCTTTCGGCTGCTCCCATCTGCCTCTTTCAAAACAACTACCTGCATGTTCTCTTCCTCCTCTTTTCTCCTCCTTCGGCCAACAGCAGCCCAGTTTCCACCGGTACCCTGTAGGCTAACGATACCTGTGGCGGTCGTTGGTAACCTGGTCCTCGACCGATACAGTATGAATTTCTGATTCGTGATCCGCATATTTGATTTGGCACAACTTTGGACCAGCACTAAGAGTGCACTGGGTTGTGCAACCCTAATGGCTGTGATAAGAAATTATTATTATTATATCATTAAATTATCAGTACCAAAGAAAACAGTATCTATACCGGTGTGTATGAGTTCCTGAGCTTCTGGTTTTGCTCTGATGTCCTGCATCATTAACTGAAGGTCTGGGATGTGAGTCGCGGCCCAGAACAGAAGCCTCCACACCGTCAGAGGCTGAACTGGACCTCCATCCAGAGCAGCGTTGAGCAGCTCCTCCACTTTACCGTCAGACTCTTTTTGCAGGACCTACGAACACACGCACGATTTACAGGACTAGATTACAATAAACGAAGAAAATTAACCAAAAAGGGATTATATATTTCATGAGTGAGTCAATAGTTGATTATAATCTAATAGTGTAATAAATATGTAATTTTTTTTTTTATTAAGCCATAAATGATAAAACACTCCATAACTAGAGAAAATAAACAAATATTGCAGAATATATACCAAAATCTAAATATGTATTGAGATGTATCTTCACTAATATACTAAAATATGTAAAAGGGTTGTGAAAGCAATTTGTTTTAATTCTTTACCATTTTGTTCAAAAAATATTCTGCTGTCGTCGATATGAACGCAGTTTTAACACAAAATATATCCTTGTTCAATATTTAAAGGAGTGCATCTCAAAGAGCAATCATATGCCTCAGGTTTTTACACAAGCGATGACTCGACATGACGGTTATGTTTTCATCAAGTTTTGTTCAGTTTTGTTGAACAAATGTAAACGTTCCCAATGTATGAAGAAATCCAGAAGAAATTGCGTAACTATCCAGAAAACCGTTATGTGTACGTGTGTATGTAACCTCTCTCTGCTCAGGCGAGATGTGAGGCCCTTCCTCCAAACCCTGTCTGATGATCTGAGAATCCAGGTTCAGCTTACGCAGTGTGTTCTGGAAAGTTCTCAACAGCGACATGCCAACGCGCTCGTCCGTCCTCTGATCTGACAAGAGCAACATGCAACAGAAGCATCTGAGTCTATCAGAAATACTGAAAACCCTGTGTGTGTGTGTGTGTGTGTGTGTGTGTGTGTGTGATATATTTCCCACTCGTTCCCATTTAGTCAGGATACCTGCAGATTTCGTGTTTCCCTCCACCACCTCCTTCAGCAGCCGCAGTACAGATGTTTGCTCTATCCCTCTCTCGGCGAGCACGCTCATCAGCTTCTTCAGCACCTGCCCATGACTCTCCTCTCCGCTGCACTCCAGGAGAACCTGCAACATGGGATTTATCCATCAACATTAAGATCTTATTATAATCTTTTCAAATAATTACTAACTCTACAGAATTCCTAAGATCAAACATTATCTTTTTTTTTCTTTCTTGTTCTCTCGTGATCGATGTTCTCGTCATATCGACATGACAAATGTTTCCTCGTGATCAGTACTTCATTTTTCTGTCCATGCACCCACTGCCACAAATGGATATGGTTATTATCCACGATGTTGTCTCTAGAACATGCCCGTATGCTGAATACAGTGAAAAATGAAGTAGTGATCAAGAGAAATGCTCTAGAAACAGCATTACGGATAATAAGAGAAAAAAATCTGTCCCAAAATATGTTCATTAAAAAAAAAAAGCTACTTTTGTAATGTGAAGATGACAAGAAAACAAGGAAGAATAAAATTTTACAATGCATGGCCTCTTAGGACTTCAGTATAAATCACAGTATTCAGTAAACTTTAGACGAAGGTGTAGGTTTGGATTCTTAAAGTGTGGTGAGCGCCCTCTAGTGGGGAATAAAGGCATGACACGTGAGGCGCAATATACCGGAGGATTTCTATCTGTTTTTTGGGTTCGTTGATCTTTATTTATGATTTTCTCTATTGAAAATTCAACAAAGTTCATACACTCAACACAATCACAAACAAACAAGCGGGTCATTAATCCAAGTAAATTAAAACAACATCAGTTAGGGTACTGAACACAACTATACTTATTACTTATTTTCTCGATTTCTTTTGTAACTTGATGATATTTAATGTTATTGATTGAGAATTAGATATGTCAATAAAGTCTTTTTAAAACGAAGTATTTCATCACCCTTTTTTGGGGGGTGATTGAGAACAGGTGGGGCTTAAAAATCCACCCTAAAGTGGGGAATGGCAGAAAAAAGTTTGAAAATTAATTTGTGATTAAACTCACAGGATTCATATGAAAGATCAAAGAAGGTAATAATTCATAATGAAATTAACATGAATTATATATTTTTTTAATGTGTGGATAAGTTTCATAAACCTCACTCTAAGACTCGTGGACAAAGAGCGTTGCATTAATTAGATCGATTAAAGCATTCAAACCGTCTAAAATGCACCATTAACTAAGTGCATTCTGGGTACTCCCTTACACCACTGACTAAAATGCCTACTGCGCACCTGCTTCACATCCTCCCTCTCGCATCTGTCCGCTGTCTGAGTGAAAAGTTCAGGGATGTTCTCGACACCTTTGAGGTAGTCAGTCAGGTCGGTAGCGAGGCCATGCTGATATCCGGAAGACCTGGCAACCTTTTCCTCAGCTCCTCCTGATGAAAAATAAATTGTCATACATGCGTGTTTAAGGGAGAAAAAATGCACTTTAACACACTCCAGTCAGAACAGTGGAGTTCTCGTGGAAACCGAGACTCCTCTTTTCTAAGGAGCCCACTGTTGTTTGAAAGGTGACCGATGTGCTTAGACCTGGATGGTTTCCTTGTCTTCCATTTACACTAAGCCTTCTGCTCAATTTAGGTTGAATTTTCCATTCTTGGAACCGTCCAATGAGGTTGGCTGAGGTCCTATAGACCTTTACCTTCTAAATAAAATTTCATATCAATCAAAAATCCAACGCAGAGTCAGATTTATATTAAAAAAGGAAAATACGAGGGGCAGCAATTAATTTGGCCCGTTATTATATTTCAGAAAATAATTGTTTTTTTTGTCGTAATAATTGGTATAGCAACAGATTTGTGCAGACTTATTGGATTTTTTCATTAATCGTTCTACCTTTAATATCCAGCATTTTCAGCTTCTCCTCCTCCTCCACCTCCGCTGACTTCAGATCAGGCTTCAGGTTCTTAATCTGCTCCAGCAGCATAATAACAGGCTGGACCGAGACGTCACGTGCTTCCTTCACCTGGTCCAAGAGGCGCTGAAAAGCCACACACGGTTCTCCCTCAGAACACTCCAGAAACATCTGGGAAGGAAATTAAAAAAAATAAATAAAAGGACTTCACCAGCAAAACAAATGTGGAACTAATCTGAATTTCTATAAAGACCTCTAGGTGCTGTGAGTGTGCACTTATGAGCACCAGAATTGTTTGCGAGTCTCACGTGTCGCTGCTGGTTTGACAGCATGTCCCAGGTGCGAAAGATGTTAATCCAAGGCTGGACGTCCTGCAGGATCTTGATGAGGTCGTCACGTTTGCGAGAAAGCAGCTCCACAGCACCATCTTGAGGTCAAACGAAGTTACACAACCACAACTCTGAATAACACGAGGCTTTTTTTTATTTATGGATAATAAATCAGAGATGCTCATTTCAAATTTAACATTCAAGAATTGTTGCATTTTTACTGTAAAAATTCAAGTTTATTCAATTGACTTGAATGTGGAGAATATACTAAAGCCAATTTGGAAAAACGTTTGAAAAATAAGGACCAGCTTCAGACATCAATAATATTACAAGAATACGTCTGTACTGTTATGATCTTAACTAGCTGTATTAGGCTGAAATGGTCACTCAGTGGTCAAGATGTCAGATTTCTGTTAAGGATAGCGCAAGTTCAAATCCCATCACCACAAAACTACCGGTGCCGGGCCCCTGAGCAAGGCCCCCCTTTGTAAGTCGCTCTGGATAAGGATGGATAAAGAAGCTCTGCAACATGACAGTAATGTAAATGTTTGAGGTATTAGACTCTATTGTACTAATAATGGTTTTATTGTTCTATACATTTTATTGAACTTAAAGTAAGATTACTATTCGTTCAGCAGATTTGCATTATAAATTAATAATCAGTGAAACTTCTGCAACTTTAATTGTAAAATAATTAGGGTTGCAAAGGGGTGGAAAATTTTGGGTAAATTTGGAAACTTACCAGGAATTTATGGGAATTAATAAGAAATTTGTATATAAACTGTATCATACATTATACAAACATCAATGCATGCATCTTGTTGCACACCACACAAGGAAGCGTTAAACATAAAATAATGGAATATTTATATTTTTGCATGAATTTGCATGAATTTGCATGAATATTCTCTATTAAATCTGTTTATTTTAACCAAAGTTTATACTACAGGGTTTTTCCTCCAACTACATTTAAGTTCCCTGTTAAAGGCGGAATTCCCAGTTTATGTCTATTCATTTCCATGAAAAGTTTTCAGTCTTAAACATTCCTGGTATTTTGCATCCTGAAACACTTACTTTCACCCCAAAACAACTTAGATTTTTTTGGCTCTACAGTAAAGAGTTTGGTGAACTCTGTTCTGGAGCATTTTGGATCCATTAGATCGAATGTCAGATTCCTTTTATAATGAAGTAACGGCAATTATAAATATAAACATTAAATAAACACATTTCAATGTTGTTGTTTTTTTTTACTTTAAACTGTCCTAAATGATTATCTTAAATACTATATCATCATTTTTAGAAAGTATTTCATCCAGGAATACTTTGGACATAGCTTTTCAGCATATATTAGATGGTAGAAGGAAACCGGAGAACCCAGAGGAAACCCCATAAAGACGCAGAAAAAACATGCAGAACAGCAACCTGAGCTTAAACCAAGTCAAACCTGGAACCATGGAGCAGTGAGGAAACAACACTATCCACATCACCACCATGCTGCAATAATTATAGTCATTTTAGTAAAAGAATAAATGAATAAAACAAATCACCGTTCTGTGACTCCTGTCTGTTTCTCGGACTCTTCGAAGTGTCACAACATCCCTGTGAGGAGAACTCTCGTCCAGAAGCGTCCAGTCGTCTCGGCTCGTCTGAGTGATCTTTCACACCCTCAGCACCTCCGGGCCGTTTTACGAGCTCGTCCAGGAGGTTCTTGCAGCCAACAGCCACGTCGAACATCTGCAGGCTGTCAGCGGCGGCGACGACACGCGCGAAGTCGTGTTTTCCCGGCACCAGTCTGCCCAAGTAGGCCATGTCAAGCAGAGAGGAGAACTCCTGCTCCGTGACTACTGCCGTGTCGATGGAGATGCTGTCCGAAGTCTCGAGGAGGGACTTGAACAGGAGACTGGAGGCAGCCAGGACCACTTTGTGTGCCGGATGGGTCACGTCCCCCACCAAAATGGTGCAGTCGCAGAACAGGGACTCTTTGCGCAAAGTCTGCATTTGCTGCATCAGCTGGCGGCTGTAGTTCGGGAGCTCCATGATACACCTGGGCAGGTGAGAAAGTAAGAGCAGAGACATCATTTTATTTAAAGAAATGGATTTGGGATTAGATTCAGGACAGTATATTCATGCAAGTGGGTTTTTTAATAGGACTGGGTAAATATACAGTACATTAAAAAAAAACCTGAGAGTAAACTGCACTATTGCTGGTGACAAAAAACTAATGAGTTACAAAAGTACAAGAGTTACATTGAAAACAATAAAACAAATAATCAAACAGAGAGATTGAAAGCAGGGGGGCAATTCAGCACATTTAAAAAAAACTCGAAAAAAGTATTAAAGAATCACAATGATGCAAGAAAACAGGTCAAGAAACTTAAAATAGAGACTTTACACTGAATCGAAAGTTAAAACGAATGATAAATTTAATTAAACATTTAGAGAGGAATAAATAATGAAGCAACTCCAGACTCTAACTCACCACAACACACGTGACCTTATTTGGTTTTTTTTTAAGTAGTTGAAAAGAAGGTTTTGGGCTCGTGATCATTTTAATAGAAATCAATCAGTGTTTGAGTTTTAAGATCATTCTATTAATAGATCAGTGTGCTGAGAGTCACATTCAAGTCTTTTTACATAAACTGAGGTGTAAAGAGTCTTGTGATAAAAATTATAACAGGAACATTATAGTTATAATAAATCATAGTACTGTGGATACTTAAGAACATTTGAAGGCAAAAAACGTTTGTACTTTTACTCAAGTGAAAGTTGAAAGGGAGCATTTTTACTTTTACTGGAGGAACATCTCACCGAGTGAATCTCTACTTTTACTCTAATGCATGGTTTGTGTATTTGGTCAACACTGGCAGTCTGTCCGAGCAAATTTTGAACAGAGATGTGATCTGGGAGCGAGGCAGGTTCTGAAACATGTACACTTTTATACACACACAACTTCTGGAAGCCGGTGTAGTGAATCCAGCACTAAGGCTAAAGACTTGAAATTTTTAGTTCAAGTCAAAAACTAGTTCAGCAGCAGCATTTTAAATAAGTTGAAGCTGAGATCCAGCAGAGGCCCTCAGAGAACTGATCCTGCTGTTTGTATTGTATTTGGTGTGTGTGTAGTTTTTATTCACCTCATCTATAATAAAATTATGACCTTTAGGCTTACTATTCCAATAAAACAAACCATTTCTGAGTATGTTTTATTTTGTAAATATCCCAGTTAGTCCATAAAGAGTCTAATCAATCATCTGAAGAGTCATTTGCACATTTTAACCCTGAATTCTTTTTTTTATCTCAGGAAAAGTCCATTATTCAGGACATGGAGTAATCTAATATAACATGGGCACCCAGACTGACACGTGACTCGTGAATCGGTTCCCTTCATAACTCATTCCTCATAACTAGCTGCTGCCTATGCTAGCTAGCTTAGCAACCCAGCACTGGGGCTGCTAAAACACGCTCAAGTGCAATACACATTAATTAAAGGCGCCTTTCCCCCCCGAACATGAATGTTTTGTTTACACACACACAGTACTGAAGACACAGAGACCGTAGTGACTTCCGCATTACCTTCAGGGTTATTCAAATCATCCGGCTCTTTATTTAAACTCCACGAAATGACAACTTTTCCCCTCTCTCCTGCCAATAAAGATTCCCGGTTTTGAAAATGGCGACGTGCTCGCCAGTGCGCATGCGCGAGTTCTAAAACCCCACTACATATCCCAATTATGAATATTAAAACGTTTTTGTTGTTATTAATAATAGAGTAATACATGTAATAAATAAGGCCATATGCAAATGATATGTAATGCATTTAGGTTTAAATATAACGTGTGTGCGCATATACTGAATGCACGTGTATTTACATTAATGTACACTGTATAATTAAAGTTTATTATATACGTGTTTTCTCTTCTACACTGATCTACTATGGAGTTTAAACCTATTACTTAAAAGTTAAAATGTATTATACACCTTTTCTATCTTCTGATTCTTTCCCTTTCTTGCTTTCTCTGTTCTGATCATGTAGTATTTAATGTCATTATCTCATAGCTCCAGTCTTAAAAAAAACACGAGTTAAAAAGACTTAAAGGAAATTAATATTTGCAAAAAAAAAAAAAAAAAAAAACCTGAAGTGAAAAGGACTTAAAACAAAAAAGAATTAAAAGGAAAAAAAGACTTGCAAAAAATGTAGGAAAAAAATACTTTTTCAAAAACTAAAAAAAAATAAATAAAGAAAGAAAAAAGAATTAAAAGAAAAGAAGTGCAGTGATGGTGGTACTGGGGTTACAAAAAAATGAAAATTATACTTATTTGCATTTATATATATTTATATTTAGACTATAAACAATATTGATTCATATATCAGCATTTATTCAGTTTTGGTCATATCAGAGTCTACGAAGAAATCTACAATATGTACAAGAGTGCAAAAGCTTTCGGTGAAATCTGGATTTACAACAGAGAGAACGTTACTGAGAGAATTCCCAACATGGAGGGAGATACAGGGGGCAAAAAAGGTGAAAAGAATAGAATATTTCTGTGGCATTCAGAAAGGGAAACACGTTTATCCTTTTGATCTGTTCTCACATTTAACTCTATATGACCTTGTGAGGAAAAAAACCAAAAAGAACTTTATTGCCCTTATAAAAAGATGAACAGAAAAGAATCACACACACTTCTGCATTATATTTCAAGTAACAGCAGAACATGTTTTAACTGCGTATAGTTTTTTTTCCCCTGTTTAGTACAGTATTCTTCCATGTCTTTCCAGATGTTGCTTTTTCCGGAGTTAGAGTTGATTTTGGTGTGAAGAAAAAATAAAATAAAAAATAGGTGTCCTTATAACCACACAGATAAGTTTTTAATATTGAAGTTGCTCATGCATTCTTTAGGAATATCGGATAGACGCTGCGGTGTGTAACCATTGATAAAATATTCTCCGGAAGCTTTTACAGAAAATAAAATAACGAGGGCGTCTGAAGGTCAGCCCGTCCTCTGGAGCTATTATCACGCTGCCACGAAGAACGAAGGCGATGTGATATGAGGTCTCGATCCGTATCTCTTCACAGTCATGGGGTGCACTTACAGAATGCATCAACAGCTTGGAATATTAAAAGCAAACGCATGATTTTGTTTTGCTTTAAAGTAAAAACAGACGACGCTAAAGGAATTGTAACTAAGTTACAAAGCCCTATATATATATATATATATATATATATATATATATATATATATATATATATATATATATATATATATATATATATATAAAATCAGACTCTAAACAAATCTGACTTCGTTCTCTCAGTCAACCTCTTGATGTAAATTCAAGCTTTATTTGTTTCACACAGATGCTGTCAGGATCACATCCACAGCCCGTATTAGTGTCCCAGTAGTCCAGTACCTGCAGGTTTAAACATGTTTGTTAGTAGATAAAATAGTCTTTTAAATAAAACGTTTTTGAGAGGAAGATATGGAAGCATACAGGAGGCAAAATTCAATTTAAAATGTACTGTGCAAATTTTAAAATGGCAATGCATTTCTGTATTTAAATTGACATTTTCCATTACCATTAGTGCAAAATTTATTGCAAAATTATATCATTTATAGTTGCCATTTCCAACAGTAGTTTTAATATGTAAATTGCATGCTAATATTAACGCTGTATATATTGCAAAATTAAAAGGGTGTGTTATAACTGTTTACATGCTGTTTTTGCACATGTTTAACAGTACACTCTTGTTTATATTTCTCTTTTTGCCCATTGTACTTGTAGAGGCAGTCTTACTCACATCCTGTGATTATAATCTCCACTCAAGAGGTCAATTTTTACCATTTAGCAAATAAAAAAACAATAATAACGCCACCGGACTCGGTAGGGAAACCGTGTAACACTTTTACCCAAAAAATATAACACACCCCTTTAATTACAATGAGCGCAAACAATCCCAACCCAAAAACCCACACCGTCCAGGAAGAGAAAAATGTAGATCGTTTTGTCTCACAGTACTATATCACATTATTACATCATATAACAACATATTTAAAACAGTGTATTTCAAAATGCATTCTGAGCCAAAGGTGTAGAATAATGATTTAAAAATCTTTTTGGAAACATTTTGCTACAAATGTCTCAGCGTTATGATCAGAGTCTAAATGCATTAAGGACAAACAACAATCATAATAAAGTATCGTTTTGCCACCATTTCTGCTTGGACATGTTACATATTAAACCGATTCAGGTAATATATTTTCATTTCGGTCTTGCAGCTTCTAAAGCGTTAAAATTAGTATGTAAGCTATATATTAAAACTACTGATGGAGATGACAATTGTAAATTATATCATTTAATTTTCATTCTGCACCAAACTTTGCAAAGTTTGGTAATGGAGAATGCAAATCTAAACACAGAAATACATTTACATTACAATTAAATTGAATTTCGCTACCTCTACGCTTTCACTGGAGGAAAACATGAAGCCGTTCCTACCTTTAAATCCTTCTTCAGGTAAACAGACTGGGATGAGAGGGGGAAAAATAAAAAAATAAAAAAATAAAAATAAAACAATAGCACACATTTAATATTACACGAAAGGAAAGAAAATATGCAGCAATGACAATAACAATATAGCAAAGGAATATTTGTATTTTTATTAGATATTAAGAGTGCTCACCTTGGTATGCATCATCCATAGCTGCGTAATCTGCAATTGGCTCATCAGCCTATGACACAAAAGATGGTCAGGGATAAGCAAAATTTTTCACCAATTTGAAATGCAGAGAACGCGAGGATACAGTCGTACCTTTAGACATATGATGCTTTCTGGAAAGACTCCAAGGCTTCCTAGCGTGGCCGAATCATCGGTTAGCGATCGGCCATCTATGGACAGATTTTGGTCGAACGGCGCGACAGAGAAGGCGTGCATGATCTGCGCATGCGTTAAAAAAATTGTAAAAAAAAAAAATAATTAAGCTAAACTGCTTAACACATAATACACCCGAGTTTGGAGCGAGAACGCACACACACACACACACACACCTGGATCTTGAGTTCCTTAAGTGTCTGGTTGGCGGAGACGATAAGGGCTTTCTCCCCGCGCAGCTTCCTGTGCCGCATGCTCCGCCGAATCCCTGATTTCCCCACAGCCACACAGGAAGTGGAAGAGGATGAGGACGAGGATGAGACGGCGACGGCAGAAGTTGTCTCGCTCAGCTTCTGTCGCTTTGCTCCGTCCTCGGACTGCGGTAAGGAAAGACGAGAGGGACAAGCGTTTAAACACATTAACGGTTACAACCAGTGATTATAAACTCCTTCTGCTTACCAACGCTATGTCAACATTTTCATGAACATCTTCATCCCAAAGAGTTACATATTGCTGCTTTAGTTGAGTGGAGTTGTTTTTTTTTTTTAAAAGAAGTTTCACTCGGGTTACCTGATTGAAGTCTGGGTCTTTTTCTCCTTCTATTTTGGGCTCTTCTCTCTCCTCCTCTGCTTCTGAGCCACTCATACTGAACTCCTGAGCAGCCTCTTTAATTATCTACACAGAAAAGAGGAAAAACTATCAGGGAGACAGAAACATTGAGCCATGGCAAGAAGCTGCAGAAGTCATATTACAGACTTTGAGCTGACCTTCTTGTTGTCGACGACTTTGCGCACATAAACAGTGGCCTGAGCGTACTCCCGCAAGTCCCTCTGCTGCTGGAATATAAAGCCCTCACGACATTCTCGACACAGCTCTGAAACAAACACACGACAATTACATCAAACATCACACTCATTAAAGCATGGCTTCTCTTTCTCATGGAGAACAAATAGAGAGCTGCCAAACTCCAAAGTGTAGGAGGTCCCCCTGGTCTAATTAAAAACACGTGATAAACGTCAACGACCGATTATAAATGTATTATCCAAGTTTACCAGGCTGGGTGTGGTACTGCACGTTCCCGTTGTCCTGCGACGGATCGTGGATCCTGCATATGGAGATGGTCTGGTCCACCAAAAACAGCCTGCAGATCACATCCCATTCAGCTGGCCAGAGCAGAGCTACACTGTGCAACGAAACCACACACACACACACACACACACACACACACACACACACACACACACACACACACACACACGGATGTTCTTAAAATCAAAGCTTTGAAGATCAAAAGCAAAACCTACCACATTATGGTTTCACAGAAAAAAATAAAATTGGTTATAATTTACTCACTGCTGAACATCTCCTTGAAGCAGGGAGTCGTATGTGAACATGAAGCCTCCATGAGGGCAAAGCAGGATGCTGTTTCCAATACTGGATACCGGGTTCGACTTGGCTGGCTTTCTGTAATTGTGTGTGTGTGTGTGTAATGATGAAAAACATATTGCAGCAACACCGAGAACATTTCAACAAACAATATATTTTATACATTTTGGAGCAAAGTATAAATTCACCTGATGAATTTTTTCCACTCGTCAACAAAGAACAATGGCACGATGTACAGAATGTCCGTGTCCTGCAGACAGACAGACATCATTAAAGACATTGGAGGATGCCTTTGCATGCCTTTGTCTGATTTCTAAAATCCTACAACATTCTTTATTAATTATATTAAACGCGGTAATAAAAAATAATAAATCTGTAAAAATGCCGTCCACTACGGAGAAAAAAAGATCATACCTGAGGCCACTTCTGCAGTGATGGACGATTCTTCTCGTGGAAAAGATTGAGGAGAGAGCTCTTTTGCTCATTGGCCATCATTCGATTCAGAGCCTCGTTCTCTTTACCTTCCCGTTCCAACCTCTAAAAAAAAAAATAAATTTAAATGTACATCAGTCAACAACCAGAGGGAGCATTGTTTTCCCCTTGAAGATGGTGATCACAGGTTTAATCCCCACACGCTTCAATTCCGTAAACAGCATCAGTTCATAAAATGTTCTTTTTATTATTTTAAATAAGCTACTTATTCTGTTTTTCATAATTTGTCCTTACCTGCATCGTCATATTTTCATTATTGGAACTATAGACTGGAGCTGTATAGACACGTGTTGCTCTGCTTATTAAAAATTTTACGGAATTAAATGAACTAAACAACAATAAAAAAATTGTTAATTTTGAATAATGAGATTCAAAGAACACAGACAGTAAAATGATCTGATCTTCCCAATGCAAATGGCAGTATATTTCCACTTGATTTCACCAGAGACCTGCAGGAACGGACAGTCCTGATTTCCCGATCTGCACTAACGTGCCGCAAACGAGTGCGGCGCGGGACAAGGTATGATTTTTGTGGGTGGTAAAATAGTAATGTGTGTGCAGTTTGTGTCACGGGACTCCCACAAAATGGTCTTTAAAATATATTTCATAAAATAAACTGGTATGTATCTAATGGACAAAAGCAACAATGGCAACTTAAATAAAATAAAATGATTTACAGGCACAAGGTCGGTAACGAACTCTCGCGTGGTTCACGTGCAGGTAACTACTAGAGCGCAACAGAGTGCTACAGAAATGACTTCATTATTAAAGAAAGGAACAAACAACACAACAAAACCTTGTCCAGTTGATGGTCTATGTTCTGAGAAGTTCCTTGTTCATGTCCATGTCAATGCATTGAAAATAAAACTACTTATACAGTTTACCTGCGGACGGAAGCGGGACAAAGCTTAAATAATGCAAGCGGGAGAAACGGGAACGGGAATGAAAAAGTCTCTACCTTAGACATCTTCTGCTTAAGACATTTAAGGCTATATTTCTTAGTGTTATGATGACAGGTGTGTGGGTGTATGTGTGTATGCAGTACCATGCACTGCTGGCAAGCCTCCTGTTGATGCGTGAACTCTGGTGCTTTGGGGAAATAAACCTTCAGCTTGCTCCAGACCTCGCTGGTGACCAGCCGCCTCTCACTCTCCTGAATACTCAGACCACCTGGAGTGAAAACCACACACACATCTCAGTATATAAGTATGCATCTATGTCTGTTATGAGCAGGTTATACAGATGTTATAAATGTTTAATAAAGATCTTGTTGGAATACGGAATTATAAAAAAATGACTAACTGTGAGAGCAAAGAATGTCTTCATTGAAATTCTTCATCTCATCTTCATCTCTGTCGTTCTCCTTCTCACCATCTGTTTACAGAGAAAGAAAGACAGCAATCCTCTAGGTTTCAAAAGCGTTTACTACTAATGGTGATTTGAATGCGTCGGTTTTAATCCTGATATCCCGACTTCCTGTTGAGACGTTCTTTCACTTTCAGAAGGTCAAAAGACCCGTGCATCGTTCGGCTTTAAAATCTCCTAAAATGTACAACGTGACCTCTTTCACAAATATTCTTTTCTTCTTCCTGTTGTTTTTTTTTTTGGTCATTATGGTCTAACTGGGAAACTAGTTTCACAAGTTTACACAGAGACTATATTTCAGCTGACCAGTGAGATGTATTTTGGTACCATTTTAAGTTCCAGGTTCAGCTGTAAGCTTTTTCGGTCTGCAGCTAACCATCATCTCAGCAGTGAGCGGGTTCCACGTTACCTCTCGGACTTGAGGAATTTTCCCCGTTCGTTTTGCAGTCGCTGTGTTTGGTCTCCTCTTCTTCCTCCTCCAGCTGCTCCAGAGCCAGCTGCCTCCACTGCCTCAGAGACGCCTTCCCGACCCAGAAACCCTGCTCGTTACTAATAAATGGCACGTGAAATTTAATCACGGTAATTCCCAAAGTTTCATCCTAAACCCAGTCTTTTTTAATTCACTTTCATTCACACTGAATACCTTTTGGGCTGTGCCTTGGCGAGGTTGGTGACCTCTCTGTAGTCTTCATTGAGTTGGTTTTTTAGCCTCAGGACACGGCACCGTCGCACTACACACTCTCTGCACAGAAACGACCCTACGCGCACAGGGAATTCTTATAATCGTGCCGTCTCGTGATCCGAAAGTGCAAAACAAAGCGATATGAATATTACTGATTCGTACCATCTATTCTGGGTCCTCCACCATAGCGACTAAAGAGGATCTGAGCAGCACAGTGGGAAATGCGCTTGGCCTCGTTCAGGCGGTCCGGGTGCAACTTTCCGTGTGAGCAGAGAAAACTGCTGTTGTCAATCTCTTTGATGGCTGTCGAGTCGTCCAGCCATTTCTTCAGCCATTCCACAGGGACAAACTCATACGGCTCACCTACGTGGTATAACAATCATCCGTATCAGAGTTTTTCTTCCTTTCTTATTTCTTTATCTATTTTTTTTTAAACATACCCTCTTGTGGAGGTAGAAGCTCATAGAGCTCTTTGACCTCCACGTGCTTGGCCTTGCCCTTGTCCACACTCTGTTTCCTCATATCTGCCATCTCACTGCACCACTCCTCAAACTTTTTGTTGTCCTGGTCCACAAGCTTCTGGAGGAAGTCTGTAAATAAAAAATAATAATAAAATAAATGATTAATAATAATAACAAATGAGGGTGAAAAAAGGAAAAACATGATGTCCATGTACCTGATGTAAATATAAGATATTGAGGTCATACCTGGCACCTCCACACTGGTCTGGATTTGATCCTCCTGCTCCTCCTGCCGTTTATACACCAACATATAGGCGTTTCTCGAACAGTGAAAGCCTTTGCTATATTTAGGCTTCCGGGTCTGTGACTTCCCAGTTTCAGCTGATGGACAAGCAAAGGATGTATAAAGAGAAGTACGGCTACGCATTACAATCCGTTCGATTTAAAAATAAATAAATGAATAAATAAATAAATAAATAAAGGTTTACCCAGATCCTCCTCGATGCCCAGCTGAAGCTTCTTGCCCTCCATCTTTTCAATCTCCTCGTCGTTGAACTTGTACCAGTCGTTGGCGAGAGCGTCTCGCACGTGAGCGATGTAGTGGCCGGAGTAGGCGCTCACGCCACGGTGAATCAGCACGGCGCTCAACTCGTACATACACTTCTCCTCTAAGGAGGAAACAGCAAAAAAATAAATCAAATTCAAAATATAAATAAAACAGAGGAAATAGGCCTCAGTGTCAAAACAAACTGGGGGGGTACCTTCATCTTCCAAAAACGGGCTCATGTCAAGGACTTCTGGAAAACTAATATAAGTGTTTAGCTTCTTCTTGTGACTAGACTGCCTAGAAACAGAGGGAAAAAGAACCGAACATGTTATTCACAGTAGTTCTCTACTGAACAAAGAGAAAATCCTCACACAGCTAAAATAATTATTATACATATTGTATAATAATTTTTATATTGTATAAAAGTTTTATATTATATAAAATAATACAATACGCTTATTCTGCCTGGTTTAGACTGGCTGACACAGTCCACACCTATGCCATATATTTTACATTAGACTACATTAAAGATGTCACTTTTTGCAGTGTGGATTCTCCTGCAGTGTGTCTCAGTCCAACATCCTGCTCAATATTAGTGCTCCCAAATTACCAAGATTAAACTGCATGAGTTAGACAGAGAAAGCACCAGGAATGTAATCACCAAGAATATGAAATGATGCTTTATATGTTTATATATACTGATTACACACACAGTACTATATATGAAATATGTGATTGGCAGAAATCTACTCCATGACGACAGTTGGACTTTTTCCACTTGTAAACAACCCAACGTTTAGTGGCCAATTTGCAAACACTAAAATAATAAAAACCGCACGTAAATAAACCCTGCTGATTATGATAAAGAATTATTTATCAGTCCGGGTAGCTTCTGTAAACTCGCCTATCAAACACAAAGCGCATAAGCTGAAGGTTGAGAGTCCGTGGAAGGCTGTGGAGCTTAATCCGACGTGTGGCACACTGCTTGCTCTGACAGTTCTCGCAGAAGTATCGGTTATCACCGTCTAATTTCTCCTCCTGAACGCCACCAGAGAAACAACAACATAAAAGTTGCATCACAACTTTGCATGCACATCACAGCATAAAAAAGTGAAAATCTGGAATGGCCTGAAAGTTACAACACAATACTATTCACTGCTCTTCCAAAATAACTACATCGGGACTGCTGTGCTGAGAAGCATCCCATAATATTCAGAATACTTGGTTGCAGTTGATCACAGTAAAAAATGATAGATTAAAATAAACTAAACAAAATAAGAACATTTTAAAATACACAAGTTATAAATTAATTACATTTGTTATTATAGAATTATCGCACATAATTGCCCAAGATATAAACAATACATAAGTGCACGAAAATCTATAAATATAACTATATCTATATTATCTATATCATGGACCAGCTGTTTAACACTCAGCTGTTTAACATTCACAGCTCTGGTCGAGTTTTAAAAGGTTTATTTTTGTTTGTAGTTTGGAGATGTTATTAAGAAAGGAAAGGCTACCTTGAGGAACTCTGTGATGCACTCTGTCAGGTTTTTGTGCCCTTGTATATTGAGCTCCAGCTCGTAAAACCGAGACGGTAAAGCAGACGATCGCCCGCACTGGTTACATCTGTCCCAAGAATAAAAATCGATCCATTTTAAATCAATAACAGTATAATAAAAATAGTAATATTTATCATCACATGAATACAAATCAGTGAAAAAGTAATCCAAAACCTGTACTGTGAATAAAAGTCGATCAAACAGACATATACAGCACAGTTTAATGAAGTGTGAGTAAAAAAAGAGAGAAAAAGAACACTATAATGGTTAACAAGGCGCCAGAACTAATATTAAAGCACATAAACTCGGACATTTGACTTTATAAAACCCGCCAATAAAGACTTTATCCCCTGTGTCTCAGATACTTTCCAGGTACAAAAAGTTCTATGGTTTCTGACATTATTTAGGTGACTCTAAATGGTTTTCTAGGTCTATCAAGCTTCATTGATCTATGCTTTGATCCATTGTAATTTTTTTTTTAGAAGGTTTAGCTTGTGTTTGATCTTTTTTATCACAAGGAAACTATGTATAAAATGAAGATGTGTTGGCTGAATATAAACACCGTGTGCTAATATTTGACAGGATTTCAGCTCTGTGTAGTGAATGAGAACGTTATAAAGCTTACACTGTAACGTAAGAAAACTGTCCACAGAACTGCTGCTGAATCACATTTTGGAGGTTCGGATCCTTCTGCTTGGACAAAGTGTCTTCGAGGAGTGAAAGAAAGAGTTTGGAAAACTCCTGCGCGTCCTGAAAACGGCGAACGAGAAGATGGCTGGGTAATTAGGAGAATATTATTCCAACATTGTGAGATTTTAGCACTGTTCGGGTCTGTGATAAAATATCATCAGTAAATAAGATGCACTTAATACGATTAAATCTATTTACAGTCTGATCTCCACGATTATAGACCTGCAAACCGTTTCACGTTGGAGACCGTTTACCTGCTGTTGGCCCGTATCGAGTCCCAGCGCTTTCACCAAACCCGATGGGTCGATGTACCTTCTGTTGCTGTTCTGCAGCAAAGCAAACAGGTACTGCAAATGTTCACATATCGTCTTCGCCTCGTAATCTGGGACAGACAAGAGCGGGATTGTCACACGACCTCATTTTAACAATAACCTGTTTGACTGTAAAATAGCATAAGTACAGATTATTCATATCGTTGATTTTTAAGTTATACAGAGAAGAGCTTTTTTTGCCATTTCAAAACTTCCACTGAATGAATTATGCTCCCATGACAGACCTACAATATGACTTCGAACACAATAATTCACAGACCCTCTCATCATAGACCACTGGAATGTAGTATTACTCTATCAATCACTTTATACTTTCACTCTCAGAGTAAACCCCCTGCTAGGTGGAGAAAGCCAGCTCACCTGACTCTGCGTTGTGCACCTCAGCTCTGGAGTTGTGACACTGGTAAAGCAAGCGGCGCAGTTCCAAGTTGTGAACCACACCTGGAGAAAAGTGTTCACGTAACATGTGGCACCGAGATTCGTCAGGCCCACGAATGTGTTCTGCAAAAAAAAAAAAAAAAAAAAAAAAAGCATTATAATTTTTTTATACTTCTTTCAATAAACTTCTTGTACAAAACAACTCATGCATGTAGAAGCTCAAATTACTGTCAAGTCGTGACACTTAAATGGAAAGCGATGTAACAGCAAAACATAAAAAAGTACAGGAAGTGAGCTTAGTGATCATCAGCATGTCATTTCAGGAGGTGAGACGCTCACTAATAAAATACCTTGTCTCTTCTTTCAGAGTTTGGGTCATCGATGTTGTGAAAGGCATTTTCGTCAATTTCTCCCAGCCATGATTGCTCCCCAATTCCTACTAGACAATTCGGGTTTCCTTTGCAATTTCTCCTGTGGGACGGGACGGGATAAAATGGTTATTATTATAATGTTTTACGCAGCACCCTTTAAACATGCAAGCATGCTGCAAAAACACATGGTCGCATAACAAATACGCAAAAACTGAATAGTAATATACTATTATAAATATATATCGAACAATTAAATTTAAATTTCAGCCTAATGATCAACATTTGCACCGATTTCTAATCTCAGATCTGGAACAAATCAAAGAGCAACTCGTTTAAAAAATAATGTCGATACAAAACCATGGAAAACCAGAATACATTACAACCGATGTCCACAACATATCAAGTCAAACACATTTCCTGTGTGTGTGTGTGTGTGTGTGTGTGTGTGTGTGTGTGTGTGGGGGACTTGCCAGAAAATACACCAATAAAAAATAAGATCCTGCAAAATCAAGTCAAGAAGCTTTTATTGTCATTTCTACCATATACTGACGCAGTGCACAGTGAAAATGAAACAATGTTCCTCCAGAACCCTGGTGCTACACTAAACAACATAGAGCTACAACGCAAACAGTGCAGACAAAAAAACGTTGCAGACAGACAACAGAAGACAGTTTGGGACTAATACGCATTAAGCATAGGAGTACAGCATTGTAAACATGTGCAGAAGCTGATGAGCAAGTACACTAAGTGTATATTTATATGTATATACAGAATCCCTGCAGTGTAGTGTGGAGTTCAGTAGGGTGACGGTAGATGGGAAAAGCCGGCCCTGAACTTACTGATTCTGGTGCGTACGTTCCTGTATCTCCTTCTTGATGGAAGGAAGTTAAACAGATTGTAACTGTTTAATAACGCTGAATAGCGGAAATCTCAAAAAAACAGAGAAAATCAAATCTCGTGGTAAATCATTGCGAATAAGAATCAGTATCAAGAATCGCCGCTATCGGTTTTGACAAGTACCTTAGTATCGGATCGAAAATATAATCAATAATATCGCCCATCCCTAGTGGAGCAACTCGACTCAATTCGACTCAGTGAATCATGTTGGATTGCAACTCAATGGCATCAGTGGTGAATTGAGGCGTATAGTGTGAAAGAGAGGAGATTGACACTCACCCCAAACAACAACAACAACAACAAACAACAACAACAGGAGTGGGCAATGACTAGAATCTGAGCTCATTCCTGATTAAAAATAAACCAGTAGTATATGATGAGTCTGAGAGTGCAGTACCTGCATGTCCCCCTCTTACACGCCGATACCCTGACACGGTACGCCAACTCGATGTGCTCCTGCGTTATGTCCTCTGGTTTCACGCTGTCCACCCACCTCCAAGCGGCTTTCTCCAGCTGCAGACGAGGGGCCATTCTGCAGAAACAAAACCGGGACAGAGAAAAAGCACAAAGTCAAAGCTCCAGGGCATTAGAGCCGGTCATCTGGTTCGCATGTCTTAGCTAAGCTAGCTAACGCGCAATGTCGCAGGGGTTTGTGTTGTAAATGTAAAAGCGGTTCCCTCAGGAACTTATCCGACTAGCTAGAGCATGTCACCCGACCTTACAGCGTTAGCATTCATTTCATTTATAAAATGTATATGATATCTATATATATTTATTTTCTGTGCTAATTAGCTTAGCATTAGCACCTACCGCTAAAGCTATTTCGGCGTCATTATTATTACCATTTGTATTATTGTTGCTGCTTCTACACGGACACTAGACTAGCCTAACTAGCATTAGAAGCTAACCTGGATACGATGACTAACGTTAGCAAAACATTTAAAAGAGAACGGTGTGCGCGCGAACCTGGGGTCCTATTCAGCAGGAAAGAAAACTCTGCTCAGTGGAGACGCTTTTAATCATGATTTTTTTCCCACATTTTATTCTGGTTTTGTATGTTTGTATTTAGCGCCTTTGGTCTTTTAAAAAAAATAAAAAAAATATTTATATATTTTTTTCCTTCCTATGTTTCAAACTTGTTTGTGGCGTGCGTGCGTGCGTACGTACTTACTTACGTATGACGCGGTAGGGCGTGTGACGTCATTCGTGTGCCCTGCGTGTAACCCTGTCGGCGCGGGTGAGCTACCACGCATGCGCACGCCTGAATCTATTTTGTGTAATAAATGCTTATAGACAGTAAACAGACTAATACAACCATCAACTAATAAAATTGTAAACAATGACAAGAAAGTAAAAAAAGAGATTTTTTTTAGACTTACACCTCATTAAAGATAGGGAGAGTTTAAGAGAGAAAGCTTTTTTGAAACAGGTATTGCTTAAGTTCATTCATGAAAACAAAAGAGAGAGGTCTGGAGTTAAAACAGTTGCATCTGTTTATGTGGAATATTGCAAGTAAAATCAGATTCACTACATATTAAGACTGTTGGTATTTAATAAAACCCACGTTTGTTATTGTTCACTTTCTTGAGATGGTCTATACATTTTATATCATTTCATTATTCATGTTATTATTACATATATATAACGAAAACGTAACTCAACGTAATTCGGTATCAGTGGGAGGTTCATTTATCCATGCATAAAATAAACTAAACTGAAGCAAGTGCGGAAAATAATAAAATTTTGATGAATGAATTTTTTTTTGTGGCCCGCTTAGTACCGGTCCGGTGGTTGGGGACACCTGGCCTACAGTGTATTACTTTTTATGCAGAATTTGTTAAAATTAGGGAAGACTCTTCTGTTAAAAGATCACATGAGTATTAAGAAATTCAACATTCTGAATACCATTTAGGTGCTCTTAATTACTTAAGCGCTGTTGCCAATTTGTAAGTGGAAAGAGAGAGCCATAGGATCACGTCTGATCAGATAATATTAGGTTGGGTATTAGGTTAATGGATTGATCTTATCTGATCTTATCTTATACAGGACAAGACATAATGTCTTGATGTCCAGATAGTACAAACCAAATGATAGGGTGTGTAAGAGTAATAACTTGACAATAATACCATCATAAGTAGGAGTGAAGTTGTAACAGGGTAATAAAGTACAGTTTACAGTGGTAGCGGTGCACAAGTGATGCTCCTAACTTCACCTCTAAACCCGGGTTAGGAGACATCACAGGATGGTCTGGGTGTCACCAGAGGGTCACGCTTCATGTAGAACAATCAGGTTTTGCCTTCACCAGGCAGGTCAGTTTTATAAGGCTAGAGAGCAAAGTCAGGAATGTTTAATACAGGATTCCTGCTGACAGTGAAGCGTTTACATTGGAAACACCACATGACTCTGCTTGTAATTCACACGTTTACTCTCCTTCACTCACACACACTGTATATTTTGTAGCATGTATTGTTTTAATATTTTTCCTTCTCCTTTAAATATCTTGTGATGCCGATTGGACAGAAGCAGCTCTTACTTTCATGCAAATTGTTTACATTAATGCGCTAAAACATTTTTCTTTCTATAGTACCAGTGTATACCAGGACTTCCCAGATATGCTCGAGACGTCTTAAAGTCCAAGACTAATAATATATTAAACATTAGCTAGATATTTAATAAAACTCAGAAGGTCTGTATGGTTAAGTTCTCTGTAAGGAAATACATTTATTTAACATTTATAGAAGGATTCTCTCGTCTAGTGCTTTGTAACAGTCAGTTTTCCTACATGTGAAAGGCTTCAGGACAGAGGAATTTACGATTTCTCATTTACATGACAAGCTGAGCTTATTAAGTATTGTATGAGGCAACGTTGGTGGGTAAAAAGACCTGATGATCTTTTTAGCTGCTTCTCACAAGAGTCTTGTGGTTAGAGACAGCTGATTTGAATGTTCAGGGATGGGCAGGATGTATGATACATGTATTTTAAATGTGTATTTTAAATATAAAATAGGATTTTGTATTTTATATTTGTTAGGGTTGATGGAAATCGCTTCGTACTTTGTATCAAAATATTTGTTTTGTGTTTTTGTACTTTTAAAATACTGTTAAATACTTTATAAGAAGTTCTACATGATGACATCATAAAAATGCAGCCTCTGATTGGTGCCTACTCAGTCCTACTCTCGTTCTTTAACGTTCACAAGAAGCTGATGTGCCTTCTTGTTTAGGCAGGTTGTGTTGAGAGTCCAGGAGAGGTCTTCTGTCATGTTCACACCATAAAAATGTTCACTCTTTTTGCATGTGCAGTGGTGAGTGGCTTGCTCGGTTCTTCTTGAAGTTAGCAATCTGATAGAGAAGCTGTGAGTAAACAGTTTTTTAGGTTTTTCATGATTAGCTGCAGGTAGTGGTGGTAAGTGTGAGCGCAATCTGAGCAGTACAGACAATTCTTCAGCACTGGAATGATGGTGGATGTCTTCATTGGTACTGAACTCTGTTGAAGTCGGCTGTGAAAGACACCAGCAATCTGTTTAACACCATAGATTCTTTCTGCACAGTTACACTTTGGAATAACTTCAACATAGAATAAACGGGACTGGTATCTAAATTCAATGCAGGTCATGTAACGTCATGCGTTAATGGGAAAGGGGCGGGGCACGTCGATTTGAAGGACGTGTCTAATTAGCATATTCATGCCTTATTCAGCGTTACTTCGGCACGTGTGCCTCTGTGCCTTTTCTTCTTTGACACTAATTGGCGTTTATTTATTTTTTTGTCCTGCAACCTATATGGGACTTCAACACGCTATTTATTTATTTTTTTGGGGTGGGGGTCTTTCGGCTTTGGTAAGTGCGTGTAAGTGTCCACACTGAGAATGATGATGATGATGATGAAGGTGGTGGTGGTGATGGTAATGATGGTGGTGAATGGAAGGAAGCCCCTCCTTGTGAGCGCGTGGTCTTTTTGGGGTTGGTGCCCTGTTGCCAAGGAATCGGCGCAGACGCGTGGACTTGACGAGGAGGCATCAAACGTGGTGATGATGAAGCAGGACGCGCTCCTCATCCACCCATAGGACATAATAACGGGCGCTTCTAGGAGTCACAATACCGGATCATGAGGATCATATGCACCTTATAATCTCTTCAGATGGGTGAAATGTCGTTGACGGATCAATAACTCTAGTGAAACTTTGGGGGGTAAAAAAGAAACTCCTGATGGCCAGACTTCAGTTTACATGGTTTGTTCTTCTGAGTTTAGTGCCACTGCAAACTGGTGCCATCGAGACAGGTGAGATTTTCATCCAATTTCCATCCATGACATTTACATTACAATGATATCTGCTGCTATATAGTATTTGAATGAAACAAATATTTCATTATTATTATTTAATATTAGTATTAGTATTTGTAAAAAACAATTCAAAACATTGCAACAAGGTGACAACAAGCTTGGATATTTTCTCACTGAAATTAGTTATATCTTCTTTGTACTAAATGAGTCATGAATTCATTTAGAAATTAAATATTAATCTTTGCCTGACATCTAGCATAGAAAAATACAATCCAATCTCTCGCCGGTTACCAACATCTGCTTAGGAATAAATTCTAGACACAAAATCATATGCAACACATCAAAATCTATTCAAATGAATAACCACGTAAATGAGCATGCATAATGAAGTCCAGAGAACTAATATATTTTTAAACTCGATGCTTCCCTTTCCTGATAATCTCCTGCTCTTGATCTCAGTGGGAACCTATTCTCGATCGAGAGCATTTGCATTTGATTCCCGAGCAGTGAATAAGTTTTACGAGAAGCCCACTGTTCTGCTCCTGCTCATTTCTGAGCAAACTCAGTTCAGGAAACATGGTTACGGGATATTTTGAAGTATTGTTTCTTTGCCACTGACTGAGGTTTTCTCAGGACATTCCAGGAAGTCAGGCATCAAGGATTCACTAGTTTCCCATGGTAACAAAGCTAATAAACTTTGGAGTGGTTATAAATCTTCCTATTATTTGGTTCTTGCCCCAGATGGGAGGGATTACGCAGCCAACTCCCTTTTTTCGTTTCGTTAGGCAAACAATTAGGTTTGCTTTGGTCTCTTGTGTCCCATTATCACCATCTAAGAAGGGTACAGTGGCCCAGAAAAAGGACACCGGTCTATTTCTTTTATCTCAGCAAACACATGAATTTCTTGAATCTCCTAATGTCCCAACAGTGAACGTGGTGGATTTTTGTGGCCAGACCGTACGGGGGGACGGCATGGTCGTCCGGTCTCACCAGGAGTCACGTAGGTACTACTTCGTCAGCATGAACACCGACTGCCATCTGACCATGCAGGCAGCCACGCCCCGCGACAAGGTGCAGTTCCAGTTCCGCTTCTTCCTGGTTTACAGCCTGCTGCGTGTGTCACCCTTTAGCCCTGTCCCCTTCATCCCAGAGTCGGCCTGGGGTCCCTCGCAATCGGGTTTGACACGGCCGGACCAGCGCTTAGACCATACACTGGACGAGAACCAAGGAGATCCCTGTCACACTGGCTCATACATCCAGTTATATGATGGGCGGGATAAGATGGCGCCCCCTATCGGGCCGCCACTTTGTGGAAAGAGCTTGCCACGGCCAGTCCTGTCCACCGGAAACTACCTGACTCTGAGACTGGTGACCCGGGGAACTCAACCACGTGTGGATTTTGTTGGGGACTTCACCTCATTCAGGCTGGGTAAGAGCTCACTTAATTATAGTTATCAGCTTCGATCATCTTCCACTTGTGCACATGGTGCATTGTTAATGGCAAAAAACCTTTAAACTTTGTGTACATTGTTATTGATTTCTTTCATGAGACGGTTGTAATGTCGTGGCAGGTCCAACACACCCATGTTAACAATTTTAAATGATTGATCCATCACAAATGGTGTTCTTGTCCAGGCTTTAATCACTCTGAATGCAGCAGTGAGCCTTATTTCACCTGCCAAAATGGGAAATGCATCCCAATGAGTCTGGTGTGTGAAGACGACAAGGGAATCGACAACTGTGGAGATGGATCTGACCTTCAAGATTACCCGGGATGCACAAGTCAGTATACCTTTTCAAAATGTTTTCATGCAAGCTTTCATTGTGTCATGCACAAAAGAAACTAGAGAGGCGGAAACTTAGAACCGTGTTTGCTCTGTTTTAGATCTGTTGTCCACGGCGAGCACACATCAGACGTATGTAACTCCTCCGCCCATGATGAGCATTGCCACCATGAGGGCATCAACTGTGGAGAAGTGCAGTGGCCCAAACCTCATCCCTGACACTGATTCTGTCACTGGTAAGCTTGAATTTAATTTAAAAACTGAACACTTTCTGGATGTTGGAATTCAAGAAATCCAGTCTGTCATATGTTTATATCATGTTTTTAAATGTTCATTTTAATTCTAATGTTTCCTTAATGTTATTTTCTTTTAACTGAGAATGTTGTCTACACAAAAAATCTAATATCATTGTAAATTAATAATGAATAAAAAATGCATTATGTTCTAACTAATGCTAACATTAGCACCAAATCCTTAAGCATAAATCAAATATATTGTCTTTTCTATATTGTTTTCTAAACAAATTTTAATGCAACAAATTTGAATTGTAACATGACTATATTTTCTTTTCTTCGTTAGCTAGGTGTTAGCATGAGCAAGACTGTAGCAGCTTTGTTATTGCTAGCTAGAATCCAGTTTCTTAGCTAGGTCAATACCCAATGCTTCTTCTTCTTCTTCTTCTTCTTCTTCTTCTTATTATTATTATATGAAATCTATTAAAAACCAAGTTTCAAATATAAACTAATTGTGTTTGCTACATGCTAGCCAGAAGTTGCTCTGCACATTGCTAAGTCTCCATTTTTCAGTCACGCTTTTCGAAGAGAAACTCTCTGCAGTCTTACTTTCCTTTTGGCCTTATTGGGCAAATCATCATTTTCTATTAACCCTAGAAAAGTTCACAGACATTGTGTTGATAATGATATTCTTTGAAACATGCTCACACGGGCGCTGACCCTTCGTCTGTGTGTAGCTTCTCTCTTAAAGCGGCCATTGTGTTTTATGTGTAAGTAATGGCTAAACTGAAGGACAAAGGGCATAAAGCTAATTGGAGGAGCACATGAATGCCCGCTGCATCTTCCTGTGGACAGAGCTATAAATCAACCGTCAGCTCTGGTCACCAGGATCAGCGAGTGCCCTAGGACCATTGTTGGATTTATGTGTCTGTAAATAGGTACTACGCTGGCCTGGCCCAGATTAGCTCATTGTGTTCAAGGAAGTGTTCAAAAATAAGACTTGCATCCGAGCACAGGCCCAAGTCCTCAGAGAGTCTTTGCCATGAGGTCCCATATTGAAAATCCAGGGGTCAGTATGAGAGAATTGTCCTCAAAGCACCACATTTAACTGCTCTATTAGAAGATACACATATTTTTACGGTTCTGTCAAAAACATGAACATGATGAATTGGACGTGTGGCTTTTCACGGTTACATGACATACACCTGTTATCACTTAGGGTGTACTCACTTTTGTTGCCGGTTATTTAAACAACAATGGCTGTATGTTGAGTTATTTTTAGAGGACAGTAAATCTGTACTGATATATAATCTGCATATCGACTACTCTAAAATATATTCACGTTTCATTTCTATATTATTGTCCCTTGAGAAGATATAATAAAACAGTTGCTGAAATGTGAGGGGTGCACTCATTTCTGAGATACTATATATTTCTTGTTTTGTAGTGGCACCATGGAGGAGACATATTTGTTCACTATATCTCCACATGTTCCCTCAGATTCTCCTCCGAACGTTTCTCTGCTGGCGCTCTACGTGGTTCTGGGAGTGCTGGCCGGTTCAGTGGTGGTGTTCTGGTGCTGCTGGTCTCCCGGCTGGTTCATCTGGAGAGTGAGCGTGTGTCGCTTCCTGCCGTGCTGTAACTCCTTCTGCGCCTCGTGTCAGCTGTGCAGCCGGAGCTGTTTGCAGAACAAAGAACACCGGCTGGCCAAGGTCACACCTCAACAATCGTCCACGCCCGCAGCCTCCACCACCACTGTGGCTGTGTAGAGTCTGTACAGTAAGACTCGCTAAAAAAAATGTCTGATGGAGGGATGGAGAAGGACACGTTGGTGGTAACGTGTTTATCACGGCGCATGTTCAAAAAAGACATGGAGCAAATGTATTGTTTTCTGGCTGCTGCTTTTCAATGAAATCAGTGAAGTGTTAAATCGTGTTCTTAAGACTTAAACTCTGTGCTGTTTTCCATTTCGCTCGTTCGGAGGTTGCGAAGAAGGTGATGCCGGTGTTATTACAGCGATTCCGGGAACTCTGTGATCATTTCTAACCAGAAAACGGACCTAAAAGAGGTATTTAGATTTCCCGAAAAGAGCATGCACAAAAGCCGTGTAAGTCCTGGCCGATTCTGTTTTCAAAAACCACAGTCCAAACAGTTTCACTCTTCCCCCCGAGCTTTTGTTGAAGATGCTTACATAACAGCTATGAGTCTCGGTGTCAGCTTGGTACGCTGCTCTGCGGTGATGAGGTGCATTTTCATGGCTGTTGCTCAGTTACTGAACTCTATCCTGTTCTCCAAGAGGTCGTGTCCTGAAGCGTGCACTCTGCCCTAATACGGCTCTGTAACGAAGCCAAGCACACGACTGCTCAGTTACAACTCAGTTACAGCTCAGTTACAGCTCAGTTACAACTCAGTTACAGCTCAGTATTATTTTTACTTTAGTCCTGGTTTGGGTTTAGTCTCAGTTTGTATTTAATCTCAGTCTCTACCTACTCCCACTTTTTGTGACCTTGCCATTTAATTTTAATTTTGTGTTCAGTCCTTTTGGAGTTCAATCTCAGGTTGGGTTTAGTTTATCTTGGGTTTAGTCCTGGCATGAACACTGTCTCAGATTATGTTTAGTAGCTGTTTTGGTTTAGTCTCAGTTTGGGTTTAGCCACATGTTGGGGTTAGTCTCACTTTGGGTTCAGTCTCAGTTTGGGTTTAGTTATGGACTAGTTTTAGCTTGCAGTGAAAACTGAGTAATTTTGATACATTTGTTACACTAAAAATCAAAAACTGAGCATGAACTCAAACCAAAACTAAGACTGCTGAGACTAAACCCAATTCTACACCAAACCAAACTTAAACAAAGTCCTTTATCAGACCAAAAGCTTGTTTTGTATTTAGTTGCTTTCAGAAACAATAACTTTGCTTAATTTGCCATGATCAGTAAAGACACACACGGGGGAGGACGGGATCTGTCAGGAAATGTATCATCTAACCTTTATACCAAATAGAAAAGTAACTGATCCTGGGCTTAGTCTTGCTTTGGGTTTAAAAGCAGTTTGGAGGGTTGAGGATCACGTTTCCCTCTCGCATGGTGTCTGTTCGGCGCACTTTTGATGCACTGCAGATGGCTTTGGTGTTGATTGTAATCATGCTAAAGGACCACAGTGAGATTTGTAAGACTGACAAAATGTTATACCAAAAAAAAAAACTGGAGTTAGTGTCTCTTTGTGCTTTTGTATAAATATATATTATTACAGTACTTTTCTTCATGCGGATTGTAAGGTGTTTTTGAAAGTAGTTCGATGTGAGTCTGTTTTATATTAAGGAAAATTGAATGTAAATACAGATAGATTGAATGACTTACGGTCATGGAACATTCTCAATAAAAACACTGTGTTCAGTAAATAAAAAAAGAATAATGATCTTAATGTTATAATTCATAATAAGTATCTTTATATTTTGGGCTTTCGATTGGAATCAAAATATCGAAAATATATTCGTGAGAAATCCTGAAAAAAAGTTTGTGTGTGTGTTTTTTTAAGGGCAGCGTTTTCAGGTGAATGAGGAGGAAAACAGAACGCATAAAACCCCAGTGAGGGTAAAGTGCTGACACTGGAGACTCCTTCCATAAACGTTTGATAAATGTTTCCTGATAAAAAGTTTCCCTCACCCATATAAACCATAAACGTTTTATTCCAGATCTGTTTATTACTAGCTGTCAGTTACATGGAGGGTCTGTTGTGTGTGTGTGTGTGTGTGTGTGTGTGTGTTTTGTCAGATCCTGCTCTGGGATAAAGCTCAGTATTGACAAAAGAGGAGCGAGAAACTCTTGGCAATCTCTCGCACCTCAAACTGTGTGTGTTGCCGCTGTAACTACTAGCAACCTTTCAAAGCAAATCCCCTCCTTTCTGTCCCTTTCAGATGCTTTATATCATCACCCGCCCTTCCTTTACCCCAAAAAGCCTCCCCGACTTTAATATCTAATGCCTTTTGTTGAAGCGATTGCGGCTGCCAGAGGACGGACGGATCCGCCTCTGACCTCATGCTTTTCTGTGTCGTCACACGTCTCACACACACACACACACACACACACACACACACACACTGCACTGAATGTAAAAGCATCTCTGATTACATTTGTTTGCTCTGACTTCACCCACACACACACACACACGCACGTTTATAATTTATTGTTTCTCTGTTATCTTGGGCTCACACATGTTTGTGTCCATGATGGTATAAAATTGTGCTCACAGCCATGCAGTAAACTGTAAAGTACAGTTATGAGCACCTATAAAAGCTCAGCCCTTCACCTGCTGATTGCTGATATCCTTTTGTATTTTGTTTAGAAAATTTACATGCATTTATTCAGCTCGGTTTTATCGAACAGTAATACGTTCGCATCAAAAACTAGGGTTTTTTTTGGGCACGGTCAGGCCTAAGATGTGCATTTTAAGAAAACGAATGGTTTGCCAGAAACGAATGGTTTGTTGTCGAATCTTGAAAAATATAATGTCATAAATATAATAATAAAGAAATATTTTATAATGTATACAAATTGAACATAACTCCAACAATGAAATGTTTTTGGTTTTTTTGTAGTTTTTCTGTATTCTTCTTCTCTGACAGGAACACGAACAACATGGAAAAAAACGTGAACGCATACAGAGACTTTTTGGTTCTGAAAATAGAAAAATAATATTTGGAGACAGAATACGGTGTGGGTTATTGAGTTCTTCTTTGGAACTTCTTTCTTACTTTCTTTTTGCTTTTCTTTCTTTCTATCTTGGAAATCAGAAAGAGAGATAAAGCAGGTAGTGACAGAATTTCTGTCTGTTAATTTCTCTTTATTTCTTTCTTTCTTCTTGAAGATTGTATATAGAAATCATATAGTGACATGACCTTTTCTTTCTTTCTTTCTTTCTTTCTTTCTTTCTTTCTTTCTTTCTGTTCTTGCTTGCTTTCTTTCTGTTCTTTTGTTCCTTTTTTCTGTCTGTCTGACATTTTTTCCTTGGTGTCTTCAGCTCTTTACCTCCAGCTCCACCTCCTGTCTTTTACAACATTTACAACCATACAACACCACAGTCCTATAAACTTCCCCTTTCACTCTCACAGATACTCTTCTATCACAAATCACTCCTGCTATCACTCTTCTCCACCCTGCCTGAACTTTTTTTTTCTGAAGACAATATTTTCATATCCGGTTTAAAATAAAACATTTATTTTGAAAGCACAGTCTCCAGTTCCGGTTTGTCTCACGTACACGCGCGCGCCTGCTCTGTTTGCCGGTTGGGACAGGACCCCGTGTAGAGCGTCAGTATAATCAGTGTGGAGTAGAATCTGTCTCTGTCTCCGTCCCTGTCTCTGTCCCGCGCTGAAAAATGTCTTACTGCAGGCAGGAAGGTGAGTTTTATTTACCCCCCGGTGGTCCTCAGCAGGTCCGGGGTTTTCTTGTTTCTTCTTCAATGACATTGGTTTCTCATGTCGTGGGTTAGCGGTTAGCGGCTAGCGGCACCCGTATTCCGGTAAACCCCGCCCACACTCATCCGATTGGTTGTTTCTATTCTGTTCTCGCAACCATTCGATAAAAAGCTGACTCGGTTTGTGTTTAGCCAATCCTAGATTAGGAGGCGGGGATTTGTCGGAATACGGGTGGGAAATTAATAAATGAGTCTTCAAATGCTTAACAACTGAGACATTTAAAATCTAATACTGAACTCTGTAAATAAATCAGATGGGTTTGATCCGCCTGATGTTGCACTCTCTTTTTATTTCTCTCTCTCTCTCTCTCTCTCTCTCTCTCTCTCTCTCTCTCTCTCTCTCTCATATTCATTTATTCCTTCTTTCTTTCATAATAAACCTCAGCACATATTTATGTCTCCTGAGTGTGTTGGTTGTTTCTGTTGGCAGGTAAAGATCGCGTCATCTTTGTGACCAAGGAAGATCACGAAGCACCGAGCAGTGCTGAGCTGGTGGAAGACGACCCCAATGACCCTTATGAAGATCACGGTCAGCTCGCGATCACGACACTAAACACTAAACACACGACACTTAATGATAATGAGACCGAGACCAGGGACTGAGACCAGGTTTAGAGACGGGGACTGAGACTGGAGATTGAGACCAGGTTCTGAGACGTGGACTAATACATGTGAACCGAGACGGAGACTGAGACTAAGGGCAGAGATGGAGCCTGAGACCAGAATCTGAGAGGGGGGCAGACACCAGGGGCAGAATGGATTATTCAAAGAGAATAAAAAAAAAACACAGAAAAAGAACGATAGAGAGAGTGTGAGAGAGACAGAGAAAAGCAGATGAAGACACAAGGATGGGGGTAGAAATAATTAGGGAGAGAGAGAAGGAAGAATGAAAGAGACGGAGAAAGAGAGGCGCCAAATCATTCATCCTGTAAATACGAGAACACACACACACACACACACATACACATACACACACACACACACACACAGTCGTCCTGATGCATGATATTTTTGCCGTTTCTCCCTCATCTACCTATGATGATGATGATGATAAAACCAAAAACGATGCCCCTCATGCCAGCTCGGAGCAGATCCCGGGTGAAGAGTGAGTGAATTTATTGCCTTTGTGCCCCTGCAGGTCTCATTCTGCCCAGCGGAGACATAAACTGGAACTGCCCGTGTCTGGGGGGGATGGCGAGTGGCCCCTGCGGCCAGCAGTTTAAAGACGCCTTTTCCTGTTTCCACTACAGCAAGGAGGAGGTGAAGGGCTCGGAGTGCATCGAGTATTTCCGCGGCATGCAGGAGTGCATGCAGAAATACCCCGAACTCTACCCTCAGGATGACGACGACGAGAAGGAGAAGGAGAAGTTCTCCTCAGATGCCGATGTGCTCGCGGAGACCCGCGGCACTGACTCTGATTCTGTTCCAGGCTCCGAAGAGACGCCGTCAAGCACAGAAAAGTCTGCAGACAGCTAATCTCTTCCTCTCTCTCTCTCTCTCTCTCACTCTTTTTTTCCATACACACACACACACACACACACACACACACACACACACACACACACAACCTTTTAACCTCTGAACTGACCTACTCTGGCTCAGGAGAATAAAAAAAAAAAAAAAAGCTATGATGATAGAAATGCTAAAAAAATGACTAATAATGCTGTAAACATCACGCCTGGATAATTTCCTACAAATCCAAGAGAAAGAAAGGTGTGAGTTCAGTGAAAATAAGTGAACTCCTGCTGATCAGACATGATGAACACTGTTCCTGTCTAAAGGCCTCCACCGTCGCCTTTTCTTGAAAAAACAAACCTAAAAGAAAAATCGTGACTGAATTGTTTGTCTGCAAGAGAGCTGCCTCGGTGTTGGGGTGTGTGTGTTGTGTGTGTGTGTGTGTGTGTGTGTGTGATACTCCTGTACTCTCAGTGATGAGTTCGTCTTGTACGATGAAAATGAGTAGCAAGACAATGTGGCTTTTCCAACATGGCCGCCCCAAAATGTTACACCGTGTTACCTGGTTTTATCGATTACTTTTGTGTTGACGCAAACGTGTCAGCTTTGTCTCCCTCCTAGATCAAAGTGCGTAAATGAAGAACAGAATGAAGAATGAAGAATGGCTGAGAGACTTGTTTTAAGACCTCAACATAGACACAGGCTCAATGGAAAGTGATTTTGTGTGTGTGTGTGTGTGTGTGTGTGTGTGTGTGTGTGTGTGTGGGTGGGTGGGTTTCAGGTTCGAATTCCTGTATCCTGTAATGGTCTCACTGAACCAGATAAAAAGGTGCGATGGAACATTCTGGTGGTGTAGGAAGTATATTATTATGTTTCGAATGAATGAGGACGCTTCATAACTGAAGTCTGATGCACTGATTGTTCTCTGTTTTCTTTTCAATGTGGAAAAAAAAATCCTAAGATTTATTGCTGATTCCTTTAAGAGCCTGATAAACCCTGAGACGTTTCACCAGGATCCGATCAATATTACACCAAAGAATTAAACACGTGTTCCAGGATGCGGATTATTAAAGAACCGATGTGTTTCTCTGAAAGGCCGAGGCTCGTATTCACACAATACCATGTTTGTTTATATAGATTTTTCATGTAAGATCAGATGATATGTATATATCTTTGATCATTTTATTGAGTTCTCTTAGTTAATTCTTTAAAATAAATAAATGCGATTAGGATGAACTTTAGGGCTGCAGCTCTTGATTATTTTAGAAGTCGAGTATTCTATTGATTAATCGAGTAATCAGATAAGATGTACTTTTTCTTTATTAAAGCGTAATACTAAATATACAACAGGACTCATCCTAACCACTAGACCACCAGGGAATACCAATAGATAAATAACCAAAAAAAAAATCATAAATATGAAAATACATTTCAAATGACTTCAAAAAGGGTAAAAGCACTGTACAGTGTTTTTTTATGTTTTAGTTTGAAATTATCCCAAAGTTTGGGAACTTTCTGTCGTGTCCTTTGGCCTGAATCTTCTCCTCGCCCCTCGTTGTTTTCTCTTCCGTTTCTCCAGTTTTCATTCTGCAGCGTCTTCTGTGGTGTTTGGAAGCTCGTTTCCTCCACATAAAAAAAAGAAAAATTTTGCTTAAATCTGACTTTATTTATTCTTAATTCTGACTGTTTCTCACAATTCAGACGTTATTTCTCGTAAACATCCAACATTTCTGGTGCATCCACCAGTAACCATGTTGTGGGCCTGAAATTGGAAGCTGTAGGTGTATGAACGAGGCTCCTCTGCTTCATCTGTCTTGTTCCATCTCCTCCAGAGCTGGTTGTTAGGGATCAGAGGCTCAGTTTGATAAGATGCGATTCTATTTATAGTAGCGGATTTAATTTTGAGGCAAGCTTTTGTTTTTATGTGGCGGAAACGGGCTTCCATAATGTTTACCTGTCCAGAGCTCTCCAGAGTTTAGTGTGTGGTGCGTCAGTAAGAATGGTCCGTGGGGAAACCCAGTGCTTCGTGTGTAGTTAAATGGATGAAACGGTGCATCGAGGCCAATAATTTTCCTCGATGCATTTTGTAATCGAATTACTCGAATCATTTAAGGAATAGTTTCAGCCCTCATGAACATTTACAAGCTCCTTGCTTGTAGCTCAGTGGTTAAGGTGCTGGGTTACTGATTGGAAGGTCGGGGGTTCAAGCACTGGTATCGCCAAACTGCCACTTTTGGGCCCTTGAGCAAGGCCCTTAACCCTCTGTGCTCGAGGGGGTGCTGTGTCATGGCTGATCCTGCGCTCTGACCCCAACTTCCACGCAAGAATGATATGCGAAGAATGAATTTCACTGTGCTCTAATGTATCTGTGACAAATAAAGGCTATTCTATTCTATTCAACACATTTTCATTTTGCATCAGTGCTGCTACACACTTATGTCATTAATGGCTGTATTAGAGGGGAAAATTGGCCCTTCAGCATATTTCAGTGTTGAATACTTAAAATCCCCTCTGACATTCATGATCTGTTATGGGCAGCGATTATTTCTATACTACATAATATCCTGAAAGATAAAAATACTTAATGTTCTGTATCACATGTTGTCATGGCATGGAAAGGTCTGAAGGCTTTATTTCCTCCCCTGGAACAAGTCTAATTTTCCCTGCTCCAAAGCAACTCCAACCAAAATGTCCAAATTGGACGCATCGGTAAACAGAACATTTTTCCAGTCATTCATTGTCCAGTTCTTGTGTTTGTTGCACAGAAAATAAACATTCATGTGCCTCAGTAACCATAAAATGACCCGGTGTTTCCACATTCTAATACACACTGATCAGGCATAACATTATAATAGTCAAAGAGAAGAACATTGATTATCTCTTCATCATGGCACCTGTTAGTGGGTGGATTTATCAATTAGGCAGCATGTGGACATTTTGTCCTCAAAATCGACATGTTGGAAGCAGAAAAAATGGGCGAGAGTAAGGATTTGAGCGAGTTTGACAAATTGTGACGTCTAGACGTCTGGGTCAGAGCATCTCCAAAATTGCAGCTCTTGTTCCATGTGGGCCGATCCAAAAGATGAGCTCCTGTAGCTCAAATTGCTGAATTAATGGCGTTAATGCTCAATGGGTCAGAACTGTTTTAGCAGCAAAAGCGGACCAGAATATTAGCGATGTGGTCATAATGTTATGCCTGATCGTGTATAAGATGTAATCTTGAAGTAAATTATAGTTAAGTTCAGATTTCTGCCTAATAAAAAGATCAAAGGTTTTTCAAATAAGAAAAAAAGCCAAGTAACCTCCATGTTTTTTTTTCTTACTCCATAAAAAGATGGGGGTTTTGTCAGGCTTGATGTGATTTTTAATCCCCTATGACACAATGTGAGTTTCATCCTTCTTTTATTAAAATATTTAAAAATACACTATTTGAACAATGACAAAGAAAATCAATCTTCTCAGGTTCGCTATAACTGGTTTGAGAACTAATTGAGCAAACCGTGAAGGCGAGTAACACAATGAGTTGTGTATCGAGAGTCCCTGTTCAATCCTTGTTCAGAATGCGAGTTCTGTCCTTTTGGGTCTGTATGTGGTTCTGTTCACGTCCCCTGGTCTAAGAATCCGGCCGTGTTTGTAAGACAGTGTGTCAGAAGCAGCCCTGCCGCAGAGCCTCGAAGACCAGAAAGTCGAGCGTGTTTGTCCATGGCACCACCAGACTCTGCATGGTGACCAGTAAGCGGCCCGATTCGGCCTCCTCCGAACCTGCCAGCAGGTACTCCACTCCTGGACACAGGTGGGAAAGCACAGTCATTTCAGCAGCTTTTTCCACTGCATCTGTAGCAGTGGTGGATGAAGTTACACAACTACCATGTAGTAAATCAGTAAACGAGGTCACGTGTGTTGTGGTGAGTTCGAGTCTGGAGTTTCTTCATCGTTTATTCCTCTGTAAATGTTCTGCTTGATGTTGAACTGATGCTGAACTGTATGTTGGTCATCAGTAGATACACCGAGCGCCGATCAGAACAAGTTTATAACAGAGCGTGCGCTCGATCCTGATTGGAGGATTGCTGCATGTTTGACCAGTTAAGTTTTTACCCTCATAAATAATCAGGAACGACTGATTTCACAAAATGTAGTTGAGTAAAAAGTAGGATATTTGACTTTAAATAAATTAATTGTAAATATACATACTCCGTACCTGGGTTGAGGACGGGGCAGGTGCAGCCACGGCTGGTCCAGGACAGCGGGTAAAGACTGTGTGTACCCTGAGAAAGTGCCACGATGCCTGAACGCAGCACCTTCCTCACCTTCACCTGCACCACCGCATGTGTGCCTTTATCATGAGCTGACAGCACGCTGGCCTTCATCACTGCACCCGAGAGCAAAGGCTTTAGTATTGTTTTAAAAGATACAAATGTGATCCAGACAGCCATGTGATTTTTAATAAATGAGGTATTTATAAAACAGAAATAATTGAACGTTGATTCAGAAATCATCTGATCTTACCGTAAGCATGTTTCATCCGGCACAAATCAGATACACTCTTCACCTTCCTTTCCTTGCAGCTACATTTCCCTGTTAGAATCATCACACACTGTAATTTTGTACTCATTTATAACGTGAGGACGTTCCCTGATAGCGTGGGATGACCTGTACATGCTGTCCAATCCTGTTAGCTCACCTGTGTAGTACTGGGCAGAGACGGTGAGCTTGTTGGACCATGACTTGTTTTCTTCATGTGGGTGGAAGTGAGTCAGATCAGGAATTTTACCTCCGATCGGAATGTTGTAAAATTCTCTGTTGGCTTTGCTGGAAAGAAAAGTTCAAACATGTGTAATAGTTTTTTTTATTGCAGCTTCTCCCGTTATGGGTCACAGCAGCAGATTATCCGTCTTCATACTACTCTGTCCTCCACATCTGCCTCTTTTACATTAACTACCTGCATGTCTTCCTTCACCACATCCATAAACCTCCTCCTTGGTCTTCCTCTTTTCCTCCTTCCTGGTTGCTCCATCCTCAGCATTCTCCTACCGATATACTGCTCCCCATGTCCCTCCTCTGCACATGTCCAAACCATCTCAATCTCACCTTCCTCACCTTGTCTCCAAAACGTCCTACATGCGCTGTCCCTCTAATAATCGTTGTTCTCTTCATCGCTCGCTCCTCTCACCGCCCTGTCGTACGCTATATATCTAAATCCACAAACACACACTCCTCCTGACCTTCTCTATACTTCTCTATAAACATACTCAAAGCAAATTTTCCATTGTAGTGCTTTTCCTCTAAATTAAACCATACTATGGCTCACAGATGGTCACCTCTTCTTTCATCCTGGCTTCCGCTACTCTTTCCCATAACTGCCAATGACAATTGAGTTGAATCAAATCTAATCTGATAACTTCATGGTGTGACTGATCAACTTTATTCTCCTGTAGTTACTGCAGGTCTGCACATCTCCCTTATTCTTAAAGATCACTATCAACACACTCCTTCTCCATTCCTCAGGCATCCTCTCACCTTCAAGAATCTTGTTGAACAATCTTGTTAAAAACTCCACTGCATCTCTCAACATCTCCATGTTATCTGGTCCAACCGACTTTTCACTCTTCATCCTCTTAATAGCTGCTCTCACTTCCTCAATAATCCTATCCACTTCCTGCTTCACCATCTCCACACCACCCAACCTTCTCTCTCTCTCATTTTCCTCATTCATCAGCTGCTCAAAATACTCCCTCCATCTTCTCAACACTCTCTCCTCACTAGTCAACACATTTCTATCTCCATCCTTTATTGCTCTAACATGCAGCACATCCTTCCCAGCTCGGTTCCTCTGCCTGGCCAATCGCTACAAATCCTTTTCTCCTTCTTAGTGTTCAACTTCTCATACAGCTCCTCATGTGCTTTTTCCTTGGCTTTCGCCACATCCCTCTTGACCTGCTGCCGCATCTCCTGTCTACTTTTCTCATCACTCTGTCGATCCCAATTCTGTTGCTCCAACCTGTTTCTCCTTATGCTGTCCTGCACTTCCTCATTCCATCATTACGTCTCTTTGTCTTCCTTTCTATTCCCAGAAGTCACAAGTGCCTTCCTAGCTCTCTCCCTTATCACTTCTGTAGTAATTGCCCAATCTCCTTCAGGTTGCATCTCCATACCCTGTTGGCTAACGATACCTGTGGCAGTCGTTGGTAACCCAGACCTCGACCGACCTGTTTAGAATTTAGTTTTGTGATCCACATATTTGGATTCCCTTCCTAACGCAACTCTCCCCATTTATCCTGGCTTGAGACCGACACTAAGAGTGACCTGACTTGTGCAACCCTAATGACCGTGATGTGTAATAAATGAAAATAAGAATTTGACAAAATAAATCGAGACGAAAGTAGGGTTGAAAAATAGCATGTTTTATTCATTATTTTTACTATATCACACTATATATTTTTACTAAACTATATTTCTTTTGTAATATATAACCAGTAAATTTAGCCATTTTGCAGCTTGTACCATGTGCTAGAGATTTTCAAAGCCTTTATGTAACTTTTAGTCATTCCTTATGTAGAACCTATACATAAACCATGTAGGCATATCGGTTACAGAAATGATGATATAAAAAGTAGATGAGCAGTTAGATATGGAGAGTAATATGAAGTTGCTGAAGATCACCTTTCCAAGCAGTAACCTGTAACAGGATCACAGGACAGAGTGCAGATGCAGGGGCTGCAGCCCTCAGATCCAAAGCCCCAGTATCCAGGCAGACAGTGACTACAGCTCGTCCCACCCACACCAGTCTTACAATGGCACTGCCTGGTCCTGGGATGGCACCACCAAATCGTCTCGTCATTGTAGCTGACTGGCATAGAGCCGACTGAGCTGCACCTACATTCTGTGGTAAGAGTAAACACGAATAGATGGAGTATACTTAGAATTTCAGACATACTTCTGGAAAAGCGAGGTTTTATTGCATGGATCAGACACATCAGCTGCTTAATGGTTGTACTTTCTCACTCTCTGGACTCTCAAGCTTAATATTTATTTATTTATATCTTGTCATATGAATGCAGGAGTCTCTCAGGAAGTGAAAGTGTCTGTTCATAAACAGAAAAAAAATGCATCTGTCTTTACTTTTTTAGGTGTAAGCTTCTTTCTGAAATTTCGTTTCAATTCTGCATTTCTCAAATCTTTCCTATACTCAAACGCCATTTTTTTAAATGTATTTTGTTATAACGTTGTAGTGCTACACTTCTACCTGCAGAGGGCACTGAATACTACACAATTACTCAATTACACTGCTCATTCATCTAAAAATCTAATTTCTCACAAACACTAAAATATTTTCATGGCAAATCTAAAAACAAGGTTTAAATCCTCAAATTAAAAGGACATGTTTTACTTTAGGAATACAAATAAACTGAATTAGTATTAGGTGTTTACACCGAGCACTCGGTTGGGACTAATTAGTAATATTAAAAAAAAAGTCTTAAAAAAATATTTTTTTCTTTTAAAGATTTAGTAAAAATAATAATCCCAATCTGCCAATAGACAAATGAAATAAAATTAGGCAAATGCATATACTATTTCCTATGTGATTATGCTAAAAACAAATCTATTTCATCAAAGCTTAATTTGAAATAAAGACAAAAGATTAAAAAAAAAATTCCAATGTTTAATGTAGAGAAAAAAAAAACATTATATTCTTATATTTGTATTGTATACAAATCTGTGTTAAGGTGAATTTGTGTTTCTTTCCATATTAAATATATGATACTGATATTAAATTATTAATGGCTTAATTCTCATTTCCTTCATCCTGACCCCGAGGGCTATGAGTCTCCTCTCCTATAACCTGTTGGATTAGATTTTATTACACTCTTCTTCATTTGATGGTCAGGGGCATGTTTTTGCACGTACGACACCATGTTTTATTTGCATGCTGTGGCACGTATTTTAATCCTGTGAACCCTGTGCATTACTCAATACAAAGTTCCTGCTTCACTCACTTGTACAGGCTTGATGCGAGTGCAGCGGTCGACCCAGCTGACGTCTGTATCCCAGGCGGCAGCGGTGGCACTTCCGTCCCATTGTGTTGTGCTTGCAGTTATCGCAAACCCCTCCGCTTGTACCACCCGTGGAGATCCACACTCGCTGGGAGAAGTGACATTTGTTTGCATGGCCATGACATTCGCACTCTGGATGGATAGAGACAGCAAAGTAAAGGTTTATGAATCCTGATTGTTCTGAAGATTTTTCAGTGGTATTTATGAAGCCCTGACACTGGAGACTCCTTCCATGAATCTCACAGACGTCCTTGATGATATATGATTCTTCAAAAACTACTTTTTATAATCAATTTCTTATTAAATGCAGCTTATGTGGAGCATATAAGTTTATACCAGAGCTGATATTGAAGAAAACAAATCAGCATTTCTGGACCAATCAGATTTGAGAATTGGCTCACTATTATACTAACATACATATCTTTTCCATAATAGTAGCCGCATAAGCAATACTCGGTCGGCGACACTTACTCTGACACGGGTTCGGTTCTCCGTTGCTGCCGTTTCCTGCTCTCCAGGGCCGATCGTTGTAGAGTGGAGCACATTTCTCACAGTGAGCACCTGCAGTGTGGTGAGTGCAAACACACTTACCTTGTACCTGCACACACACACACACACACACACACACACACACACACACACACACATTTGTATATAAATTACGTCTGAAACGATTCTTAGAGTAACTCGAGTCATTTGAATAAAAAAATCACTGAGGTGAATTATTTGCCTCGATGATTCGTTTAGTCCGTTTAACTACACACAGCACCGTGTTTCCACACGTACCATTATTACTGATGCACCACCTGCTAAACTCTGTACCATTATGAGGTCTCATTTGAAAAACTAGCGTACGCACGAAACAGGGCTGAAACGTGCTTACGCCACGTTTATAAATGAGACCGCTGGACAGATAACACAAGATGCTGCAGAATGAAAACTGGAGGAACGACCACAACAGAAACAGAACTTTTCCAAAGTTCGGGAACAATTCAAACTTAAACATAAAAAAAACACCGTAAAAACCTTTTTTTTTTTTTTTTTTTTATGAACTTGAATTATATATATTTTTTTATTTATAATTTTTTATTTATATATTAGTATTTGCTATTTTATGTAATATGGCAGCTGAATGCAGTAAATGGGTTTAGTTTCCACAGATATTCTTGTATGAAATTTCAACAATAAAATGTTAATACATTTTTCAATTTTAAGGAACAAATTTCTTTTTTTTTTTACATTTTAAGATGTCCGTCTTATTTTCTCTTGTATATTTAGCATTGTTTTTTAATTTATACATCTTATAGTACTTCATTGGCTTTTTGGCCACCATAGACCTCAATCTTTCTCACACCAACTTACAAATCTGATGCTTTCTCCTTCTTCAATATGAAGGCATCGCTCTCCGTGTCCATGACAAATACATGTCCCTTGTGCAATGAGCGAGAAGATGGCATAAGGAGAAGAATTCGAGTAGTTATGAGCTGAGAAAACTTTCGGTAAGGATCGGCGGCTGCGGGCTTGTTGTAGAGCATTGTGCCGCCCCCTAGAGGAGGTGAGAGGGGAAGCTGGACAGCGATGGGGTTTCAGGAGGCGTATGCGCAGGTTAGTGAGGCTCAGCATGGACAGAGCTTCAGGACTGTAGGGGTCGTCTATTCCTCTGCTCTTAGCCATAGATCGAAAAATCACCTGGGGAGCCGGGATTCAGGAGAAAATGAAACTTTAAGGTGTATATCGTATATATAAAAAACACTCACAAGACAAATTTGATTTCCTGTCAATCCCTGAAAGAATGTTCTAAAGGGAAACCTTTCGTATCAGTTTTTTACTGCTACAAGGCTAATAAATCAAATAACTTGCCTCTCCTCCAGTACACGGCCTGGCGCTTGAGTATCTGGATGTGCAAAGCGCCTCCTGCTGGCTAATGTCATCAACAAGACCGAAAACAGAGCTGCAGTTCTCAGCAAACACCTTTAGTATTTCCCAGGATCGGCCAAAGTCCTGCGAGCGCTCAAGGCTCATGGCGGCGGGACGCGGAGAGCGGAACACCATCACCACATGCGTCAGGAAGAACCGGTCCTCCAAGTCTAGACGGATCTCATCCTCTTCAGTCGCTGTGGCCCCCGACTCCCACCACGTGTCTGGGTGGAGAAACGGGTCGTCCACCATCAGCGAGCTGTTGGAGCAGCAGGAAGACTGAGTGTGAAGAGGCCTACCACTGGCCAAGTTGCCCACAGGAGGGCTGCAGGAGTGGCCCACACATCTGGAGGCTGGATTAAAGATGAGAAATAGAAACGATCAAACACACAAACTTTAGAATGATTGATGCCAGGATTAAACGTTAAGCCTGGATTTCCCTGCTTTGGCTGCAAATGTATTTGGGATTTGCAAATGGGTTGGGATTGTATCAAGAAACCATTAGGTGCTTTCTGGGATGCGAGCCATAGAACGAACAGATGCTACACAAGGATGCAGTCGGATTATGTACCTCTTAATGGCGTACACACCACAAAATTCGATGTGTTTAATTAACCGTGGGTGTTTTTGTTCAATGTTGCTTCGAACCATATTAGGAACCAGGTACTTCAGCACAAATGAGGCTTCAGGCTGTGTGTGCCACAATGTTGCATACACTCCAGCGATCATTAATGCGACTGACAGCTACACAACAACATGCAGAGAAAGCGCAGCTGGTCACGGGGGTGGAAGAAAAAGGGCACAAGAGAAGAAAAATCGCATTGTGAAATCACATTGTGTGTGTAATGGCCGTAGAGGGAATTTAGTCTTGGAGCTTTCGGTGAAAAAATGTTGGCGAGCTTTTTTTTGCTTTCTTTCACAATAAAAATGTGCCAATTTCAGCAAAAAAACTCGTCTACATTAATGTTGTATGTGCAGGAATTATATCTACTACGTGCCTGTTAATGCTGCATCATGCAATCATATATGCATTAATATAATTACTTTCAATACACAAGTATACACAAAACACAAGTAAAAAGCCTTTACCTTCAATTAGTAAAAATTATTGTGTTTTGGGAGTTCCATCTTCTCACCATGACTGCATGGGTTTGCTCTGGTTTCCTCTGACCTCCCAAAATGCATGAGAAAATGTAAAGTAAAAATTCTCTAAATAGCTCAAGAGTGTGCACCGATGCCCTGTAATGACCTGGTGTCTCCTTACCCAGATTCTCCACCACCCTCACCAGGATGGAGCTTATCATCAACGCAGAATCCCACCACCATATGCACACTGCCATGTCAAAGTTCCTGCTATACTCAGGTTCTTTTTTTTTTTTTAGAGATGCAATGCATTGCGCACAGAAGCAAAATCTACAGATCTGCAAAAGTGGCAGGAGAAACAGGTAAAGAAGCACTTCGGAACTAGAGAACAGATCTTCTCACCTGTCACGCCGTGCAAAAATCCTAGGAGAAGCATCGCAAGTGGAAAGCGATTCATGCTCGAGATCATCATCATCATAATCACCATCATCATCACCACCTCCTGAATGTGTGCCCGATGCAAATCAAGACCGCAAGCAGAGATCTTAAAGTGCGTGCTGCAAATCTTCTCAGTGAAACACACACACACACACACACACACACACACACACTGAAAACTCACTCTCTGAGGAGGAGCACTGGAGGAGCACAGGACCTGAGCAGAGAAAAAAAATGTCCAAAACCTACAATTACACCCTCACACTTTCCTGAAACCAAGCTACCAAAATCACTTCTAGGTGGCACAGCACCTACTGTTCCACCATCTCCAGGGTTTGATGGTACCAGTTAATCATGATACCATCTGCTGTGATGTTTCCTGATCATGAACATTCAACCATTTTATCTGATTGCTCAATCTTAGTTTTAGGTTTAAGGCACAGGAGTGGATCTCGGGCACAATTTTCTACAACATTAACCTGCATGGATGGAGATTTTTTTTCAGAGGATAACACTGCCCTGAATTCCACACGTCCACCAAACTTCCTAAAAGAAATCCTCTGGTAATTGGAGAGGACCTGAGGACCAGGATTTTCACACCACACGTTACTACCCACCGTGTGGTTTCCAGTTTAATGAATAAGTGTAAAAGCAACAGCTACAGAACGTTCTAGTGAAGTCTCGTCACAGTCACAGGCTGACCGAATGCACCACCAATAAAACTTCAGCATTTCTGGCACCATTTAAGGCAGCTTTCGAAGAGCTTCTGTGTAATTCTTTTAAATTCTTTCTTTTCAGCTCCACCAACACAGTTAGATTCACCTGATATGTTCATAAGATGATTAAAAAATGGTGTCAAATTATTATTCTGTTTTACTGTTAGAGTCATTCCAAAAAGTTTATGTTCATTAAATGTTTGTTTAATTGATGTTCATTAAAAAAATCTTACCTTTTTCTGCTTCTTCAAACACCACGAACCTCTTCATGGTGTGTAAAACTTATATTTTTTTCACTTGTAGATCTGCTCTTCATTAATTTCCCCTCTGCCCCCATTGTGCTTCGCTGCATCTCAGCCTGCTGCTTTCATCCTTCTCTCTCCTTCGTGTCTGGCTCACGTCCAGGCTGTAAACCACACTGAGAGATTTCCTTTCCTTCCCTTTCCTTCATCCTCACCCAGCACTGAGGCTCTGCTCCCCTGCCATTGCCCTCACACAGGCTCCGTGAGACAAATATCCTTGCAGTTAATCCTGTTGATGGTGCGTTAGCTGGTCATATTTGATCTTTGCACGTGTGCAGGCCTGATTTGGAGATCATTCTGAGGCCTCGTGAGAAGAGGCGATGGATGTGAGAGTGCAGGATTTTGATCTGGTTTATTTGTAGTTAGTGATTTTGGTCTGGAATTCTTTTGTTGAGAATAATACATTGGCCAGGTGCAGAGGTGTGAAAGTAAAAGTCTTTGAGTATCTGATTTGAGCAGTACTTGAGTATTTGACTCATATTAAATGTAGGCTCAAAGATGCACGTGTCCTCAACACTGAGACTCATAATTCCTGAAAAAACAGTTGATTTGTGAGGTTTTATTTTCTAAAATTCAAAACAGATTGTACACCTCAACACTGCATTAACCAAAATCAACACAACAGCTTCTTTAACATGCCAGAACGAAATAAAGAATCAACCACAAAAAAAAGACAACGTGGTAAAGCAAACTTTAAAAAATATATCTTGAATTAACAAATAAAATGACAGGATGATGTCACAAAGTAGAAGAAACATTAGCATTCAATAGACAAATAAAATGTAAGTAAATATCGGCTCTTCTGCAGAATAAATAAGCTACGGCAGATAAAGCTGGTGTGCAAAATTTAATTGGTAACGGTCACAGTAACGGTCATTTAAAACAGAATTGATTAAAACTACATATATTGAATTATAAATGTAGTTGAGTAGAAAGTCAAAGTTGCTTATCCGAGGTGGTATCAAAAAGCTTCAAGACAAAATCTGCTTATAGGAAATGTATCTATATTTAAGAAGATTTTTTTTAGCACATTGACATTTGTTTTAATTATGCAGCAAGTCTCAAATCAAACAACCAAAATCCGCCATGATGCAAACATCCGGCAATTAAAACCTTCCGTGTGGAAACAGCAAAAGTTCCAATTGGTGTCCTGATGATTTACGTCATTTAAAACACCGTAATTACTTTAAAACGTTTACAAGGATATTTTGTCTTTATGCTCTATGTTGAGTTTGGTTTCACTAATAATAAACATACATTTGTGTATTTGTGCACTCTAATGCAAATATTCAGCTCAGAAGCTTCGGATTGTCTGAGGTGTTGCTTCCTGGTTCTAGAGGGATGATGTTTTGACCTGGTATTCATTTTAATCAGACAGCAATAATACAAACTCCATGTCTTGATTTGTGTGTAATCGTGTCCATTGGTTGCCTCGCTATCGGCTCGTTCATGTGCTCTTAGGTGAAAACGTCTAAAAACACGTGCATACCAGAGTCTCGGTTTTGGCTTGAATTGCGTTAATAATTTTAATTGAAGTGCCGTTAATTATCCTGGATTTATTGTGCAGACAAAACAGTTGGAATTTTTGCCAGATTTATGCAGGGAATGTTTTCAGCAGCTCATTACAGTAAAATGAGAGAACAGGCTGCGAGAAAAGCAAGGCCAAAAAAAAACAAGAATGTGGTGGATGCTGAATCAGCTGTTTTACGTGGACCAGATTTTATTTTGATCATGTTTTTATTATTAAGTACCATCCAGAAACGTATCTGGAAAACAGGTGAGGGATGAATTTGTGTCAGGCTCAGGGCATCTGGAGCACATGATATTACATGATCTTTAATAGCTATATATATATATATATATATATATATATATATATATATATATATATATATATATATAGAGAGAGAGAGAGAGAGAGAGAGAGAGAGAGAGAGAGAGAGAGAGAGAGAGAGATCTCAGTTATGCTGTGAATGGTCACAAACTCATCATTCCTGAATGTCATTTCTGTTATTTGATATTTTTGAAGGAAACTTGTTCTCAAAAACAAATGAATGAATATGAGAGAAAATGATCAGTTGCCCGAGTGCTTCATACATAGATTATGTGCAAATAATCATTGTGGGGGAAACAAACAAGGACATTTATTAAATAAAGCTATAAAATGAACTACATGTGTGAAACATAACATGTCTTAAAAGTGTATGATTCAAGGAATGTATTTAAATTCTATAAGTTGAAAATGATGTGTTTGTGTGTTATATGTTCTTCACTGCTTTGATCTGAGAGAATTAATGACACAGATCAAGCTGTCCGCCTGGTCACCACTGATCGAGTCCAGATGAAGCACTCTGACAGTCTGGTGCCCCAGAACATGACCCAAAGTGTGTGTGTGTGTGTGTGTGTGTGTGTGTGTGTGTGTGTGTGTGTGTGTGTGTTAAAAAGTCCCACAACAAGCAAGCAAAAATGGCAAGATGTCAGTCATATACAAAGTAAAAGAGTATTATTGCAAAAATGTAGCACAGACTAGACAATATATATATATATATATTTGTCAAAATTTGAGGCTAATTTTAAATCTTCAACGCAACACACATTTATTCACGACGTCCTTTCTTTACTCAGTTATAAAAGAAAAAACTCGACCAAAAAACATTTGTTTTACTGATGTGGCAAGTCTCAAATCGAACACCAAAATCCGCCTTGACGCACACATCTGGCAATTAAAACCGTCCGTGTGGAAACATAGCAAAAGTTCTGTTCGGTGTCCTGATGATGTACATCATTTAAAACTCCATAATTACTTTAAAACATTTACAAAAATTTTGTCTTCATGCTCTATGTTGAATTTGGTTTTACTAATAAAAAACATACATTTGGCCATAAAGCATCGATATTTGTCCATGCCATGTTTATTAGAGTATTAAAGACTAGAAAAGTATTAATTTAAGGTACAATTAGAACAGATACAAATCTGCGATTAAATTGATTAAGTATTAGTATATATCCAAATGTTATTAATAAACTATAAATATGTTTATGAATATTTTGTAACTAAGTTTCTTTCTGTTTATTTGTAGCAGAATTGCTTATGATGTGTGTCTGCCCTGTTTTTTCTTTTCCCATTTCACTACAGAAAACAGGATTCACTCGTTCATCATTAGTCAATCTGGATTCAGATAAACCAGGGCACCAGAAACACACATTCACGACAAGGGGCAATTTATCAGAGCCAATTTACCTACTGGCATGTTTTTTAGAAGGTCCGGGGAAACAACAGAGCTCGTGTAGACATAAGGAGAACATGTGAACCTCTGCACAGACCTGAACTTTAAATGTTCCTGGTTTGCACAACACAGTGTTTCTCCTATCAGGAAAATTAAATGTTATTTTTTTCCACTAAGAAACCAACTAAATACAGAGCCAGAGAAATTAGTTCCTGAAGATGTTCCAGTGGAAACATTCATCCTTCCTCCAGGTCTCTTTCGAACCCTCACTGTATACACTGCTGAAGTACTGAAGCATATGACTGCTGTAAATCAAACATCTGCTGAGAGGCACAAAGGGAATAAGATATCAGCATCCCACAGTACATGTTTACATGACAGCAACTGGAAAAAATGTTTTCGCACTGGTTTGTCTTAGTAATTTTGTGAGGACCTGCCAGTGTTCTTTTATTCCCGGGGACCTCATTTTTTAATGCGGCGTCACACTGAAACTTTAATCCAGCAAAAGCAAGATTTTCAGCTTTTAACCAGCAGAAAATCAACCAGGACAAACACTCTGTATGCTTTACAAGCTCCTACAGTTTTCACCTGGAATCCTTGGGCCACTTCATGGTCTTTGAGGTCACAAGGTCACCCTTAAAGTTTGCCCCATAACAGATCGTTCACAATAACAAGGAATCAGATCTTTTTCTGGCTCTCTCATAAAACACGCTGAAGCTCGGCAGCATGAAGGTGTCGAGGTGACAAACTCCGCTTTCATGCCGTATACATTTCAGCCATTAAGAAGTGCAGATGATGGTCCGAGCTCTTTAACCTGCCTGAAGGTTCGGGGAAATTCGTCTGAAGCAGCAGCTCACACACCATGTCGAATTAAACATCTAAAGGAATAGTTTTTTCTGCAGCTTGTGGACTGCTTGCTACAAAAACAAGATGTGAGGCTCTTTACTGTGATTATGTAGTTTTTGTAGTTTTTAAGATACTGTAAAAATATTCTGTCTGGGGGAGTTTTATGAAATGTTAATTGTATTTATATAGATTGCAAATATATATATATATATATATATATATATATATATATATATATATATATATATATATATATATCTTTTTAAGTTAAACATTATTATATATATTTTAAATTAAACATTAGCTCAAACATCAAATATTAATAATAGAAAATAAATATTGTCTAAAAAAATGTTATAATATTTTTTTATATTATACAAACACATACTTTATAATAATGGTTTCAGTGTTAACTCATTGCACGTGTTATTGCCACAAAATACAGTCAATACACTAAAAAAACACAGTAATATCCAAAATAATTATTCAAACATCTCAAAACGTGCCATAATTTAAGACAAAGCACATCTTTTAATAAAAAAAAAAAGAAAAGAAAAAAGAAACACCGTTTAGATTACACCCCCTTTGTCATAAGAAATGGTTTAACCCGAATCTCCCCCCGCGCGGAAGTTAGAATGGGGAATGGTACTTCCTTAGCAACGGTTGCCGCGTTGTGGAGATTGTAAACAGATTTGTGAAGTTTGAGAAGTTCATTAGCAGCGGCAAAGTTGCAAACTGCAGTCATTTAAAGGTGTTTGTTTTATTATTATTTATTGGTAAAAGTGGAGGATTTGTTATGGGTTGAAATGCGGATAAGTTTAGGTTTTTGGATTTACATGTTTAATTAAATAATTAAGTGTAAGTGTTATGCGGCTAATTGGAGACTTTTAGTGCCATTTTTAATGTAATTTCCTCTAAAAAGCTTTTCTTTGTTTTATTGTTTAAACACGTTTTGGTGAACCATTACATCTTAGTGTCAATGTGTCAAATGTCAATAAACTTTTTAGCACTAACTTAAACACAATGCAGTCTGACTTTTCTCATGTGTGTTTCAAGCTGACTGTCAGGAAAATGGACTCAAAACCAGCTAGTGAAAATCTTCTTCCAGGGTTCGGCAGTTTCCTGCCACACCCTCCTGATAACCCTAGGCCTGAAGAACACGGGGCAAATCCACTGCAGTCCCACAGGAGTAAACAGTCCCCTAGGAGGACATCAGCATCTACACCACATGTATGGGTAAAATCCATCCAACCATAAATCAATGTTTCCCAATACACCATGGTTCCTTGCTGAATGAATAATCCTCCTGTTTGACCTTTGACTTGGAAATGATTTGCTATATTTTAAAAACACTGCTTGTAATGTTCTCAGACAGAGAGGACAGAGATCTCATGATGGTTTTCTTCCACTGTAAAACATGATGTAACATAATAAACATTGTAAAATGTTTGGAAATATATATCACAAAACAGATCTCATCCCTACTGAACACCTTTGGGATGAATGTGAACACTGACTGCACCCCAGGTCTCCTTACCTACATCAGTACCTGACTTTATCAACACTCTTGTGGCTGATGAACACAATTTCAATACAATTCATGTTTATTTGTATTCCGCTTTTAACAATGAACATTGTCTCAAAGCAGCTTTACACAGAAAATGTGGTGAGGAACATTGAATATGTTCTTTATAAGTAAGTTTGTCCCTGATGAACGAGCCGGTGGCGACTGTTGTGAAGGAAAAACTCCCCGAGACGGCATAAGGAAGAAACCTTGAGAGGAACCAGACTCAAGAGGAACCCGTTCTCATCTGGGTTGCACCGAATGTCCATTTATTTCAGATATACGATGTTGCGGGGTACAGTGATGATGATCAGAAGTGAAAAGAAGTCCTGAGTTAATGTAGCAGACTGTTGACATTAGCTACAGTCCAATCCATCCTCAAAGCGCCTGTTCTTACTCCGTCATTTCACAAATGTCCTTAAACAGTCCAAAATCTAGTTTCCAGAAGAGTGGAGGGAAAATAGGAGCAAATTATGACTGAATGTGAAACATATTATTTAAAAAGTACATACCATATTTTGATCAGACATTGTGGAAGTATTGAAGAAATTTACTTTTTTTTTTTTTTTTGCAAATTCCCTCCGCACTTGTTCCCTGTTACATACTGGAAATTTGTATGCTTTTTCCTACAGCCTCTACTATATACTGAGAACCTACAGTTAACATAAGAATTATAAAGAATTTATCTGACCTCCCCCAAGTAATTATTATTCCTTAATTTAATTTAATTAAATTTATTTTAATTTAATTTAATGTAATTTATTTTAATTTAATTTAATTTAATTTATTTTATTTTATTTTATTTTATTTTATTTTATTTTATTTTATTTAAATGTAATTTAATTAAAAATATTTTATTTTATTTTAATATAAATTAATTTCATTTAATTTATTCTTTTCTTTTTTTGTCTGTTTGTTTGTAGTTTGTTCGTAGTATGGTACCTATTCTAGAAAAAAGGGGAAGAAAATGTTTTAATTGTATTGCTCTTTATGTTACTGCACTAAAAATAAAGTTGAAAAAAAAAGAAATCACTTGTTTTACTCTCTGTGTGTTCTCTTGGACACACAGTTTTCCTGCCTGAATCTTAATTACTGTGCTGTTTGTAGTGTTGTACACAGGGCTCAGGGACCCAGCAGAGTTTGCTGTGGCAGGTCGGCTCTGACACAAACCAAAAAGGTGAAAGTCTTCAAATTCTCATTATATTTTAATATATAATTTACACTCGAAATGGGATGTTTTCTCCCTTAGTATTGCACTGGAGCTATGAGTTTAATGTAACAGAAATAGAAGTCTATCTTACAAAAAAACACAGTCAAACTGCACAAACCAGACTTCAGTGTATAGTTGATTGGATTGAATCAGCTTAAGCCATTCATAATATGCAGATGTTAAAAGTGTTCCACTGTCGTTTAAAGGCAAACAGATTTATTGACGAAAAAACCTTTTGGGTCAGGTTGATTCCTGGCTGACTTGTTACTCCATTTTTTACATCACCTGACTTTTAATTTCTTACTTCTGCTTTACCAGAGATTTTGGACCCTGCTGACCTGTTCAGTATCATTCAGAAGGACAGACATGGACCAACCACTCAGACCCGGCAGCAGACGGACTTTCCCTCAGGAGCCTACATGCCTAAAGTACAGATGCCCTACATTTGCTCCCGCGGGCGGTGGCCTCGCAAGCTCGAGATCGAGAAGTGAGAAAAAATAGCAATGATTTAGCCCGACTATGACTTTTTATTATTATGGTTATTAAGGATTTTGATTTTGAGACATGCGATGTAGTAGGATGATTTGAAATAAGATGAATACTGAGGAGAGGGTCCGAGTCACTCTTTCTTTTATCACGTGACTCCCATACCATATGCAGTTTTATATATATATATATATATATATATATATATATATATATATATATATATATATATATATATACAGTGCCCTCCACAATTATTGGCACCCCTGTTTAAGATGTGGTCATGGACTTCAAAAATTCTCCTTTTTTTTAAAACAACATAGAACCCAAATGCAAAAAAAGAGAAAAATCCAACCTTTTATTTAAGTACATTACTTTGGTGGTAAAAAAATCACACATTTAGAAAAAAAAAAAAAATGAAATCATGTGTGCCACAATTATTGGCACCCTGATGTTAATACTTTGTACAACCTCCTTTTGCCAACAAGACAGCACTTAATCTCCTCCTATAACATTTCACAAGATTGGAGAACACAGAGAGGATTTTGACCATTCTTCTTTGCACAATCTTTCTAGATCATCCAGTGTCCTGGGTCCTCTCTTATGCACTCTTCTCTTTAGCTCGCCCCACAGGTTTTCGATTGGGTTGAGGTCTGGGGACTGAGATGGCCATGGGAGGACCTTGAGTTTGTGACTGCTGAACCACTTTTGTGTAGATTTTGCCACATGTTTTGGATCATTATCCTGCTGAAAGACCCAATGACGACCCATCTTCAGCTTTCTGGCAGAGGCCATCAGGTTTTTATTTAAAATATCCTGGTACTTCAAAGCGTTCATAATGCCATGCACCCTAACAAGGTTCCCAGGGCCTTTGAAGAGAAACAGGCCCACAGCATCACAGATCCTCCACCATACTTCACGGTGGGCATGAGGTGCTTTTCGGCATACTCATCTTTTGTTTTACGCCAGACCCACTTAGAGTGTTTGTTGCCAAAAAGCTCAATCTTAGTCTCATCTGACCAAAGCACACGATCCCAGTTGAAGTCCCAGTACCGCTTAGCAAACTCCAGACGTTTACGTTTGTGAGTGTTAGTGAGAAAAGGCTTTTTCCTTGCATGCCTCCCAAACAGCTTGTTGGCATGTAGAGAGCGTCTGATGGTTGTTTTGGAGACTCTGTGACCCCAAGATGCCACTCTTTGATGCAATTCTGTGACGGTGAGCTTGGGAAATTTTTTTACTTCTCTTACCATCCTCCTCACTGTGCGTTGTGGCAAGATAAACTTGGGACCTCTTCCAGCCTTGTTTGTCACTGTTCCAGTTGTTTTAAACTTCTTAATGATTCCTCTGACTGTAGATACCGGCAAGTTAAGGCGAGTGGCTATTTTCTTGTAGCCATTGCCTGACTTATGAAGGTCGACACACATCTGCCTTACTTGAATGGTGTGTTCTCTTGTCTTTGCCATGTTGACAAATGGGTAAGAGAATTAGGCCTCTGTGTCACGTCATTTTATACCCCAGGGAAACAGGAAATCATGAATTACTAATTAAAAGTCCCTAGATACCCTGACCAACCTTAGCAACTACAGAAAAATATATATATAAAAAAAAAATAATAATTAAATTTTTCAGAGGAATTGTTAGGGGTGCCAATAATTGTGGCACACATGATTTCAAGTTTTTTTTTTTTTCTAAATGTATGATTTTTTTTACCAGCAAAGTTATGTACTTAAATGAAAGGTTGGATTTTTCTCTTTTTTTGCATTTGGGTTCTATGTTGTCTATGTTGTCACACTGACTGCTTTAAACAAACTGTCCTTATTTAATTTTGTATATAGGCAGAGACGCGAGTATCTACTGTTAGACATCGCCCAGCTTCTGGCTGACCTCGGCATTGATTCCAGTCAGCTGGTACCACGAACCACGAGCAGTGAGGATCAACCAGAGAGCCCACCTGCTGATAACTACCTGCCCCTGGAGGTAAAACTGTCAGTGGTGTCTCTTTGTGTTTCTACAGTTTAAGGATTAGTTTTTATGTAATTCACTTGACTTTTCAGATATTTGATAATGAGGAGTTTGACTGCTACACACCTGAGGACTGGCTTGCTCTTGGCTGTGAACCTGGCTCTAGTGACCAAAAACCTGTTCCTGCTATAGCTTTTCTACTGACTGGTAAAAGTATAAATACTTATATTAAAGTATATCAAAGGAGAGTTTCTTTCTCTCCATCTCTCATGCTCTCTTTCTCTTTGCGATGTCTTAGAGGATGGTGGAGAGGAACAGAGGGACAGCACTCCAGAATATGCATGGCAGTCTGTCGGGGTTCTAGATTACAGCCCAGAGAAGAAGCAGTACATGGTCCAGAAAGCTGATCAGCATGACTGTGTGAGAAACAGCGAGGGCAAACCTGTAGTGGGTGGAGCACAAAGAAACAAAGGCAGGTGCCCAAGAGTCTAACTTATACACTACGATCTAGTAGAACTAATTTAAATATAGCAACATTTCACATTTAAAGGTACGGTTAACATTATTTGGCATTCTGACAAATAAACAAATGAAATGGAGCTTAAACATGCCAAGCAGGCATATGAGGTGGTATCAGAAAGTTTCGAGACTGGCTCTGTATACATGCAAGTACTTTAATTATCTGCGTTTACACACTATCACCTTCAAAATAGTCCCTTTGCACAGCAATACAATGCTTCCAGCGTTCCTGTCACTTTTGGAATGTGTCCTGGAAGTCTTCATTCCGAAGCACCTTCTGCGATTTGCGCCGGATCTTTACAGCGGTGTCGAAACGTCTTTGGGGAGAGGGCGAAATCCGCGGGTGTGGAAGTGAGATCATGTTCCTGGCGCGAAACTCCCGTGTGAGGAAAGCTGATCGACTGAGTGTTCTAACTTGCTGTCCATGATAATATCGCAGATGTGGTCAAAATAGCTCCAGTTGCACAGCTCCTGATGTACACAGGACGATGTTTTTTGCCACACATTATGAAGATCGGTGCTCCCTGTGACTGCGCCTTGTGGGGCCATCTGTTGGCGTGTTACAAAACTAGTCTCGAACCACATCGTATGTAAGCAATTTTATAGGTATAAACATGCACACAAATGATCTGACTATACCTCTTTATGTCTCTTTGTTCCTCTCAGGTCCTCTCAAGTCGAATCAGTACTGGGTTCCACGTATCCGGTTGCAGTTCTGCGCCGAGGACCCGCGTATCTTTGCTCAGAGAGTCCAGTTCGCCTGCAGAGCCAGACAGAAAACCGAGGCTCTGCTGCTCTACCATCTTTCTGTAGACTGCATGCCAGTCCTTGATGGTAGCCTCACTCTGCAATCCTCCATCCTCCAGCACATCAAATCCTTCACCCTCAGCACGCCAGGACTCCGATTACCTCTGTAAGGAAATAAATGATAGTAAAGTTACAGCTCCAGTAGAGACGCTTGTTCTAATTATATACTAACGTTGGTTACACAGCGATCTTGTGCTTCATATACAAATGTGTGGTCTGTTTCAGTTAATATAATGCGTGTGTTTTTCTGCATTAAACAGTCTGCAGACCCACATGGAGTGTCTAGAGAAAGAGGTTCACCTGGAGTATACTCGCACCATTAACCGGATGACCTTCAATAAGCTTGTGCAGGCCAACCCCGAAGAGTTCACCGACATTACACTGCCTGAGGAAGAGCCAGATAGAGTAGCCAACAAAGGTCTGTGTGTGTGTGTGTGTGTGTGTGTGTGTGTGTGTTTTATGGACACTTGGACATGTATCTATAGGCATTGTCTCTCTCTTGTGGAACACTGATGGCACGTTCTTGTCCACGCTCAGGTTCTGTGTCTGTACCCGAATACCCATTTGAGATGAACCGTGACAAGTTCACCTTTAGATCCCTGCTCACTAAGCCAGAAGTGATCTCTGCTTTGACTTACATTAGAGTTGAGTGTAACAGGGTGGAAGCCATGAGCCTCTTTCATGTCGCCTTTAGCAAGCCTCTACGCCTGGAAGAGTTTGAGCTGACACAGTCACAGCTGCACACCCAGGTAACACTACACATAGATACATATTTACACTGAAATGCAAAGACTGTGCTTCATGATATGTATATTAGGACTGTCGATCGATTCAAATTTTTAATCGTGCAACTTTCGCACATTTGTATCTGTACTAAATGTACCGTAAATTAATGCTCTGTGTCTGAACCGAAGAAATCAAAGTAAACTATCTGTACCATATTGAACTGCAGACCATCATATTTTTCTATTGCTTCGTATTGCATTGTGTTAAATCGAATCAAATCAAATCGAACTCGGAACGCACTTCATCGTAATAGCGGTGAATCGAATATATATATATATATATATATATATATATATATATATATATATATATATATATATATATATACACCTTTACATTCTTTTCACTGTCTTGACGTCTTACCCTTCAGCTGCAGCTTTTCCTGCACGAGACCTGGGTCTCCGATCTGTGTCACGGGATCGACTCCAGCCTTCGTGATGCCGGGCCTGGCTGGTACAACCTAAACGAGTCATGCTGGCAGATGTACTGCATGTCTAAAATGTGTCACTTGATGACGCAGATACGCTACAGGCTGCAGGACTGCTTGCGATTCTTGGTGCAGGACTCGCTCAGCAGTCTGGCTCAAGTGCTCTTGGACGCCTGCCACAGTGTGCTGAACTGCCCCGAAGACCTCACCTGGGGTGCTGACCTCATCCACAGTCCCTACAAGTGAGACAGTGTGCTTTTAGCTTACAGATTAGTGTTGCTTGTTGAAGAACATGTGCTAAAATGAGAGGGAAAAGTTGACAGAAAGACTTTGTATCTCTAGAGATTTCTTTAATACATTTCAGAATGCTGCTGAAGATACATTGTCAGCCAGATGTTCCACATTTAATCACAGTAGTGAAGTGAGAGTAGAAAAGGAACATGATTTAGTAGAGCAGAAACACCTATTACACCTAGAATATCTTGATATATAAAATGATATTTTTGACTTTGTTTTTTTACAGACCAAAGAAGAACCCTTTGTTCCATGTGGACCTGATCCTTGACCAGACCGGGGTCCATTACAGCACCCCACTAGAAAACTTTGAGACATCCATCATCAGTTTATTAGACAAAGGCATCCTCTGCACTCATAAGCTTCCTCAGCTAGACAAGGTCTCCCACACATCACTGATCAATTGTCAGTGCCATAGACTGCATCACTGATGTAACTCCATAAACTCATCTCTGACGTTCTCTGTCTCTCTCTCTGTCCATCTTAGTTCATCATGAAGAACTTGTTTATCACTGGTGTTCCACTGTTGGAGTCAGTGTGTCTGTGGGAGCCAGCAGTAAATGAGCTGAGAGAAAGAGTGAGAAATGCCCTGCGCCAGGCCGTCGTTCCTCTCCAAGCCTACGCCCGTGAATACGAATGTCACCTCGAGCTTCAAAACTCCGACATCAACACCTTTCTAACGTACACCTCAGTTTAAATCACACCACGACTGCTTATTCCTTTATTAGACTTAGTAGTCTAGTAGTCTACTAGTAGAACTAGTAGTCTAAAAGTTGATATAAATATGTGGCTCATTACGTTCAACATGCATAAAATTACGCAGCATGTTAATACTGCTTACATCTGCGTGTGTGTTTGCTAGACTTCACAGTCAGGAGAACTGCACTCCTCTGGAGATGAAGGAAGAGGTCCTGAGGCATCTTAAGGAGAAAGAGATTTTGGAACGGTCCCTCCCGTCCACCATCGTGATTGGGCCCTTCATGGTTTACGTACAGGGCGTGAGAAAGAGCCTCTCTAAGAAACGTTGCGCTTTAGCCAACGCCGTTATCGGGCGCTTTGCTCTCAGGCTTCGCAACCTACTGGAGGAGGCACGTTTCACAATACTGCACTATACATGTTCACAGTTTTACTTCGGGAGGTCTATAGTTTTAAATGGTGCCCTGGTGAACCAAAGGCTGCTTTGCAGGAAAAACCTTTTTATTTATTATTGTGTGCTTTCAGGCGTGTGAAGAGTGTAAGAAGATCACCAGGAAGCTGGATGAGAAGCCAAGCAACATTGAGGAGCTGGTAGAGCAGAGAGACTGGATAAAGCAGATCCCAGATCAGTTAAAATCCTATGAGGTAGAATGCACACAGCACTTACTAAACTGGACACTTAGTATATATTCAACTGATCATGATGACAGTTGTAGCGTTCATTTCTTGTCTCTAATGCTGAAATTCATTAACAGCAAGTCCTGTCCAAACTCTTGACTGACTATGAGGTGATAGATGAGTTCTTCTACAATCTCCCCGATGAGGATTTTAACGGAAAGTAAGTAGTAGTTTAGATTTACTTTGGCTTAAGCATTGGATTTTTTTTATACCGATGCTAATGATGCTAATGTTTTTGGCATATGCAGATGGACAGCAATGGCCTGGCCACACAAGATCCTCAGTCAGATTGAAACTGTGCAGCAACAGCATAAAGAGGATGAGGAGCGCTTCCAAAAGATCCAGCTTGTTGACCAGAGCAATTTCCAGGAGCACCTGGACTCTCTAGAGGTCAAAGATTCGTTTTTCTGTACCCATGATCTAGAGAAAAGGCTCTTCAAGAGTTACTTTGTTAAAGTCTGCATGTGTGTGTGTGTGTGTGTGTGTGTGTGTGTGTGTGTGTGTGTGTGTGTTTTAGGTGATGGTCGCAGGCTTTTCTACCTCATTAGACATCAGCCAGGCCCATGAATTGGCAAATGAGGTGCGTCGGGTTTCAAAGCAGCTGAAGGAGTGTCAGTCCATGGCTCAGGTTTACAACAACCGTGAACGTCTATTTGGCCTCCCCCTCACTAACGTATGCTTCTGCACACGCATCATGAGCACACCAGATTAGAATAGTTCAATTCCAGAACACTTTTTAGTAAACATTGCTAGCTTATAACTCCAGAAATCCAATGTTTGCCAAGAAATGTGTGTAATCTACATTCATGTATTTTCTGTGGACCAGTATGACAGGTTGCAAAAGCTCAGTCGAGACTTCCAGCCTTTCCGGGACCTCTGGACAACTACGTCTGACTGGCAGCGTTGGCATGAGAGCTGGCTAAATGATCCGCTGACAAATATCGACCCAGAACAGCTGGAGCGCAATGTCAGCGATTCCTTTAAAACTATTCACAAGTGTGTCAAAATGTTCAAAGACATACCATGTAAGTCAAGCATTTATCCATCTACGACATACTTCGAAGAAAAGCTATTTCTTTTTGTTTTAAATATACATTTTCTTGTCACAGCCTGTCAGGATGTCGCTTCCTTTGTCCGTGGCATGATTGAGCAGTTCCAACCTAACATCCCCTTGATCCAGGGCATGAGGAACCCAGGCATGCGCAGTCGCCACTGGACCGTGCTGTCCGAACGACTCAACATGGACGTGATGCCCAAACCGAACCTAACATTCTCCAAATGCCTGGAGCTCGGATTGTTTCAGCATGTAGAAGAGATTTCACAAATTGCAGAGGTGGCTGGCAAAGAATACGCCATAGAACAGGTACAGAAAAATTTATAACGTAGAAAGACGTTTGGACCGTTGTGTCTACAATGAAACAAACAACCAAACAATGTATAGTTTCTTATTCAACATTAGTTAAGATTGATGGTTGTGGTTATTTAATTATATATATATATATATATATATATATATATATATATATATATATATATATATATATATATATATATATATAACTGACATACCTTTGGCATATATACAGGAAAATACATTTTTTCCTGTATTTTTTCCTGATTTTCCAATAGCGACAGTACATTTTGAGCAATTTGTTGCCATTCATGTTTCAGAAGAACGAATCGTCGTGATTTGTTCATTTCCTACTGAAACCGCATGGGCAAAACATCGCTAAATCCCCACAGGTTATGTACAAGTAACAGAATTGAGTCGTTCAGTTCTCGACTCTTCCAGTCTGAGTCGTTTGTTCTTTTTTTCACGTGACTCCTATACACTCTATTCAGTGCATTACACAGGAAACAGACTTGATTAGTTCACCTCTGGCATGAGTCGTTGGTTATTTTGTCAAATGACTCCCAAAAACACTATGAAGGTGAGTAACGGATTAAAGAAACGAAATGAACTAAATGACTCAAAAAAGAATTGATAATTTTGATGAACGAGATTTAAGGAACCAAGTCATTGAAATGATCCGATTTTCCAATCAATATGTTCCAATATCTTGCATTTCTATGAAACCAGAAAGCACAACACCTTATGCCCTGCAGAGTCCCTGCATAAAAGGGTGCAGCAAAATCTCCTTGCAGAAACTATAGACATGGTTATTTGTTTTTCTTTGCCAAGAACATATCTTTAATCCATTTATTATTAGAGTTAGATTCCTTATTTTTATTAATCAACACCTTCAGAGCTACAAATTAACAGTACAATCGTATGTCCATCATTTCATTTCATTTCATTTCACACGTGTGTGTGTGTGTGTGTGTGTGATTAGGCTCTGGATAAGATGATGAGTGAGTGGTCATCGATTACGTTTGAGATCTTGCCGTATAAGGAAACGGGCACCTATATCATGAAGAGTCCTGACGAGGCATCCCAGCTACTGGACGACCACATCGTGATGACCCAGAGCATGTCCTTCTCGCCCTACAAGAAGACGTTTGAGGAGCGCATCAGCACTTGGGAGAGTAAGCTGAGGATGACTCAGGTATAACCAAAATGTTTAACATCACCCCAAATTTTAATTCTAATTCACCCCCAAATTCGAATCCTCAATCTCACCTCACCACATTTTCAATTCACTCTTGTTGGCAGGATGTGCTGGAGGAGTGGCTGACCTGCCAGCGTTCCTGGCTCTACCTGGAGCCCATCTTTAGCTCCGAAGACATCAACAGACAGCTGCCCGTTGAGGCAAAGAGATACCAGACCATGGAGCGCACCTGGAGGAAAGTGATGGAGACTGCGCACAATAACCGACAAGTAATCACGCTCTCTCCGGCAGCTTCCATTTAGATTGAATATACCTGTGTGCATTTTTTAGAGAGTCTTTTTTAATGTGTGTGTGTTTTAGATATTTGTCTGGGTATGTTTTTAACTGTGCATAAATATATGGTATGTAGCTATAGCTGTGGGTAAGGGGATTTAATTATGTGTGTGTGTGTGTGTGTGTGTGTGTGTGATATCTCATATGCAGGTAATTAAGGTTTGCCCGGAGCAGACTTTGCTGAATAATCTGAGAAACTGCAACACGTTGCTGGAGCAGGTGCAGAAAGGGCTGAGTGAATATCTGGAGACCAAACGAGGATCTTTTCCCAGGTCAGCAATTCAATAACTGTTACTTTAACTGTACATTAACTGAGAAAACACTGATGTATCTGATGCTGTAAGAAAACAATCATTTACAGGGGGGCATGAAGTTAGTTCCTGTTACTGCTTATGAATATAGTATCGCTATATACAGTTGTTTCATCAATAATGTCTTCCAAGGTTAATAAGGCTAAAAATCGATTGTGATTATAAATGATATTCTACAATATTATTTATTTTCATTTAGTTTGGGCTGATCTGCTCTAATATTTCTGCTTCCTGGATTTCAGATTCTACTTCTTGTCTGACGACGAGCTGTTGGAGATTCTTTCTCAGACCAAAGACCCGACAGCAGTGCAGCCCCATCTACGCAAATGCTTCGAGAACGTTGCACGGGTCAGTGCGCCACACATACACACAATTTTAATGTTGTTAAATCGACTCTATCACAGTTTGTTTTTATTTCGCAATGCCGTTTTGTGTAATGTACAGCTTCAGTTCCAACCCGACCTGCAAATCACACACATGTACTCCGGAGAGGGCGAGGAAGTCCAGCTGTTTCTGCCTGTGTGGCCTACTGGGAATGTGGAGGACTGGCTATGCGAGGTGGAGAAGTCCATGAAGCTGAGTCTGCGTGATAACATTGAGCGTTCCCTCAAGGTTTATCCAGAGGTCAGTCTGTCAGTGAATGGACAGAGTTCTTGTTATTAGTAAATTATTATATAAATTTGTGCATTGACCTTTTTTGCTTTGACTAGGAACCCCGAACTAAGTGGGTGCTGTCGTGGCCAGGGCAGGTGGTGATTGCTGGATGTCAGACTTTCTGGACTGCAGAAGTTTCAGAGTCTCTGGAGAAGGGTGACCTTGCCAGCCGCTTGTATCCTCAGCTTCAAACACAGGTGTGATGAGAGTTCAGTTCTTAGAATTATTAAGGTGTTTTTAATGAAGTATGTACATGATCTTACGCTGATGGTTGTTTGTGTACGTGTGTTTTTATATGTTTAGCTGGGAGACTTGGTGCAGCTCGTGAGAGGCCGACTGTCTAGAATGCAGAGGGCTATTCTCTCGGCTCTCATCGTGATCGAGGTACACGCTAAAGAGGTGGCTGCCAAACTGGTGGACGAAGCAGTGGCCAACGTCAATGACTTTGAGTGGATCAGTCAACTCAGGTCAGAAGATTTCCTAACATAGTGGATTTTACTGGTGGAAATGTTGCTTATTAGGATTGATGGCAATAATACAAGTAACACACCATTTATGTGTTTATGTGTTGGTAGATATTACTGGTTGAAAGATGACCTCTACATCAGGGCAGTCAATGCAGAATTCCTTTACGGTTATGAGTATCTCGGTAACTCTGGGCGACTTGTCATAACACCTCTGACTGACAGGTAGTAGAAGTAGAAGATCCATATGGCAGACACACACCAGAAGTTGTTTTTGTTTCTAATTATACGTCCTGCTTTTTTATCTCACCCAGGTGTTACCTTACCCTGACTGGTGCTCTGCACCTGAAGTTCGGAGGTGCTCCAGCGGGTCCAGCTGGCACGGGTAAAACCGAAACCACTAAAGACCTTGGTAAAGCCCTGGCCATCCAGACTGTTGTCTTCAACTGTTCCGATCAGCTAGACTTCCTCGCTATGGGAAAGTTTCTCAAGGGTCTGGCCAGGTTAGACACACATACTTGGTGCTGTGTTTAAAATGCTGGTCAAATATGCATTATATGTGGTTTACTGTGTGTCTGTTTGTTTACAGCTCTGGAGCCTGGGCGTGCTTCGATGAATTCAATCGAATCGATGTAGAGGTGCTTTCGGTGGTGGCTCAACAGATTACCACCATCCAGAAGGCCCAGCAGCAGAGAGTGAGTAAAAAAGCACTATCAGCTTTTAAGGTGAGAATCAGATATTCATCTAAACTGTGTGTGTGTGTGTGTGTGTGTGTGTGTGTGTGTGTGTGTGTGTTTAGGCGGAGACATTTGTGTTTGAAGGAACAGAAATCCCATTGGTCCCCTCCTGTGCTGTCTTTATTACAATGAACCCAGGCTATGCCGGCCGAACTGAACTGCCTGACAACTTAAAGGTACGCCTCCATGTCTCATACCATTTTTACTCAAAATTCAATAATCACATCCATGCTACAGTTTAACATTTCACGGTTAAAGTTAAAATGATATTATGTACTGTCCTGCAGGCTCTGTTTCGTCCCGTTGCCATGATGGTCCCAGACTACGCCATGATTGCTGAGATCTCTCTGTACTCCTTTGGATTTAGTGATGCAAAAGTTCTCTCCAAAAAGATCACCAGCACCTTCAAGCTATCCTCTGAACAACTCAGTTCTCAGGTCTCATCCTCTATATGCATGCATAAAGTGTAAATGTTGTGTGTTGTTTTTTTTTTTTGTATATGAAATGTGTTTTTGTTGTGTCTTCTGCAGGATCACTATGACTTTGGTATGAGAGCGGTGAAAACCGTGATCTCTGCTGCAGGAAACCTGAAACGAGAGAACCCCGAAATGGATGAGGTCAGAATTGTTTTACATTTATCTTATAAAAATATACAATAAACCCATTAAATCTTTATGGCTACATCTGTAAAGTCAGTTTTCTTCTATGGAAAAGTTCATACAAACAGAAGTAACATCCACCTACTTCTCCTGCAGGAGCTGATCTGCCTGCGTGCTATCAGAGACGTCAACGTACCGAAGTTCCTACAGGACGACCTCAAGCTGTTCAACGGCATTGTTTCTGATCTCTTCCCAAAGATCCGAGAGGAGCCCATCAACTACGGGACGCTGGAGGACTCGATACGTAACGTCTGCAGGAACAAGTGCCTGAAAGACGTGGATGGTGAGACTTTTGGGTTCGGTCAGAAATTGGTTCAAACTGACAGATAAAATATAAGTTCTGACATTATTACTACTGGATTATCTTTTTTTCCCCAGGTTACATTACAAAGATTATTCAGCTGTATGAGACCACCGTGGTGAGACATGGCTTGATGCTGGTTGGACCGTGCGGCTCGGGCAAAACTAAGGTGACTCCAGTTACTTCAAATACGTTTAAAGCTGTGGTGTTGATTTAGAGCGATTTGGCCTCTGGAGACAAACAGATATTCATAGGATTTTCCAACTATCACTATAGAAACAAGGTCCTGGATTACATTTCCTTGAAACTATAACACAGGAGAATATATTCTTACATCGTCACAAAACCAACGAGTTAGTGCAAAACATTTTCTTAAATCATAAAATGTAAAAACAAAAAGAAAAGAGAAAATTATATATATATAGTGTTAAAAGCTTTACCAGAATTTTTTTATTTCTAAAAGGCTAAAATGATGGAAAGAAAACTATTTCTCCAACTCCTGCCTGAGCATGTCAGGCCAAACAAAAATAAAACTAAACAAAAAAGAAATACAGAAATGTCAGCACTGCATGCAGAATTCTTTTAGAATCACAATATCTTTCCACAAATACTTTACTATTAACTCCTCCTTCATCTCGGAGGTCATCAAACCATGCTTTTTTGCTTGCATCTATTAGTGCTACGAGGTTCTGGGGGCAGCAATGACGGCTCTGCAGGGTCAGCCGTCGGTCAGTGGTGGAGTGTACCAGCCTGTTCAGACGTATGTCCTCAACCCAAAGTCCATCACCATGGGGCAGCTGTATGGAGAGTTCGACCTGCTTACGCACGAGTGGTAAGTCTTTAATGGACATGCTGACCTTCTTGATGAACACGAAAGCGAGTGAAGAATAAAGTATAGTATGTGAAACGGCTAACAAGTTCCTCCTGTCGAACTCAGGACGGATGGCATCCTGTCTTCGCTGATCCGCACCGGAGCTGTTGCGATGGATGAGGAGAAGAAGTGGTACATGTTTGACGGGCCGGTGGATGCTGTTTGGATCGAGAACATGAACACCGTGCTCGACGACAATAAGAAGCTGTGTTTAAGCTCGGGGGAGATTATTAAACTTACAGATGTGAGTTCATTCACTTTTTTAGCAGATTTACTAGTCTCTTCTATTTCAACTTCAGCTGTGGATTTGACCTGTTTATATATGTATCGGTGATAATAGTCAAGCTCTGTGATGTTTCTTAGTTTCTCAGTAGATAAATATTATCCTGTCCTCCCTTTGTGTCCAGGTGATGACTCTGATGTTTGAGGTGCAGGACCTGGCCGTGGCATCCCCCGCCACAGTGTCCCGCTGCGGGATGGTGTATTTAGAACCCAGTATCCTGGGACTGTCGCCATTCACCGAATGCTGGTTACGAAACATCCCTAAGCCTCTACAAAAACATGCCCAGCAGCTCGACTCTCTCTTCACACAATTCCTGCAGGTCAGAAATATACTCTTATTTCTCATGTACAGAGCAGATAAACTATACATCCATGTTTAAGGAATAAATGTAGGCAGGGAAAAGCTCTTGCAAAGCAGTATATAAATAAGTATATGAGGTATATATGTGTTGTAATAAATTTTCCCAAAGGATTCTATCACGTTTGTGAGGAAGTCAGTGACTGAAGTGATTAGTTCGATGGACAGCAACCTGACTTGCTCTTTACTCAAACTGCTGGACTGCTTCTTCCAACCATTCGACCCACGAGAGGTGCGTTGGCAGCATTTTGGTTTTAATACACAGCGTACACGAGCATTTTTTAACAGACTACTCTTAATGTGGGTGTGTGTGTAGGAAAGAGGCTTCCTCCTCAGGTGGGCCGTGTCGGTGAGCTGATTGAGCCGTGGTTTATTTTTTCTCTGGTATGGAGCGTGGGCGCCACAGGAGATGCTGATAGCTGCCAACGCTTCAGCGCCTGGCTAAGAGACAAGATGACACAGGAAAAAGTGCTTAATCTTAAAAATTCTTCCTTGACATATTAACTGTTAAATTGAATGAAGTACAGTGAGACTTCAAGTGTCATTTTAGTGCAATATTTGTACAAAATTGTGTGCACTAGTTATTGCATACTAAATTTTACTGCATATATTTATAAAAAAAAAAACGCAGAGTGGATAGCAGCTGTTTAAACTGTTTGTTTTTTGTAGATTCAGTTGTGCTTCCCAGACGAAGGACTGGTGTATGATTATCGACTGGACGACGCAGGCATCAGTCTTTTGGAGGAAGATGATGAAGATGCCAAAAGAAGGGAGGTGTGGAGGCTCTCTATATACTCGGAAACATTCAGACTTCACATACAGGAATGAAATTTGGACTGCTGATGTAACTCAACTATTTTCACTATTCATGAAATAATTCACTGCATTGTTTTTGAAATCTTGCCAGGTGCAATGGGTCAACTGGATGGAGTACGCCAGCAATGTTGTCATCACCCCAGAAACGAGCTACGCGGACATCATCGTGCCCACCCCAGACACAGTGCGCATGTCCTTCTTGTTAGACATGCTTCTGTCCAATAAGAAGCCAGTATGTGGAATTCTTTCATATAAATCAAAAGATGGATGTAGATTTGTTTATTTGTAATGTGGTGTATTAGCATGGCATGTGTCCTTATTAATATGAGATAGAAAAAGAACGGAAATGAAAGATTGCGGGGTTTTTTTATAGGTGCTGTGTGTCGGTCCGACTGGCACGGGCAAAACCCTGACCGTGTCTGATAAGCTGCTGAAGAACATGCCGTCTGAATACATCACACATTTTCTCATGTTCTCTGCCCGCACCTCCGCCAACCAGACACAGGACTACATCGACAGCAAACTAGACAAGAGGTCTGTTCAACTTTAGCAAAGGAACTAGATATAGAGCATTCATGAAAGTTATATGTGATCAGTTTAATTTAATACCCAGCACTTCATATTGCATCATGTTTTGGATGAAACATTGACAACTGTTATGCTTGTGTGTACTAGGAGGAAAGGTGTTTTCGGTCCGCCGCTGGGAAAATACTTCATCTTCTTTATAGATGACCTTAACATGCCCATGCTGGAGACGTACGGTGCCCAGCCGCCCATCGAGCTCCTGCGCCAGTGGATGGACCATGGGGGCTGGTATGACCGAAAGCAGATAGGTGAGCAGATTGCTCAAAAATTCATAAACACACAGGGACACCCATCTTGTGTATCTACACAGATTTTCATATAACATGAGTACATTATGTTTACCAGGAACATTCAAGCAGTTGGTAGACATCAATTTTGCATGTGCCATGGGTCCTCCTGGTGGAGGCAGGAACCCGATCACCCAACGCTTTACACGCCACTTCAACTACCTCTCGTTCACTGAGATGGAGGACTCCAGCAAGAAAAAGATCTTCACCACTATCCTGGGCAGCTGGATGGGTGAGTTGAGCAGTATACAGTATATATCAGTATATACAGATAATAAAGTACCTTTAGGCTGCACCCGCGATCTTTATTAGTACTGAAGTGTAATTTTTGTCGTCTTGCGAATCTTCAGAAAAAATTCCCGAGCTAATGGAGCTGAATGAGAACCTAGTGGATGCCACTATTAAAGTGTACGCCACCATCACTTCTGGGCTTCTGCCCACTCCAGCCAAATCACACTACACATTCAACCTTCGTGACCTGTCCAAGGTCTTCCAGGGGTTGCTCATGGCTGAAGCTGGAAAGATCCAGGTAAAGTAAACACATCTTGAACTACATGGAACGTGGTGTTTGAGATTGGCTGAAAGAGAGGAGCTTGTTCCAAGCACTTTAAAGTTATAATATTTTAACCACAGTGCCTGTGTCTTGACCTAGGACAAGGTCCAGCTTCTCCGGTTGTGGTACCACGAGAGCTGCCGGGTGTTCCAGGACAGACTTGTGAATCAGGAGGATAGGGACTGGTTTGATAAGCTACTCCAGGAGTGCATCGAGGAGTTCGACTGCAACTTTCAGGAGGTGGTACCCTGCCAACCGGTCCTCTTTGGTGACTTTATAGACCCTGGTAGTGATACCAAAGTGTATCAGCTCATCGAGGACATAGAGAAGGTTGGACCCTCACTGTTATCTCAGTATTTTTATCTCAGTATTAAAATAGCACAAATTGTCTTTGAAGGTACTATTTTGATATGCTTTTTTTAATGCATTTCTTTTCTTTTTCTTTCAACATCCCAATGCCTTATTTTCAGCTTTCTAGAGTAATGGAGGAATACATGGATGACTATAACCAGATCAGCACCACTAAGATGAAGCTAGTTCTCTTTATGGACGCCATCCAGCACGTCTGCCGTATATCCCGCATTCTGCGCCAGCCGCTGGGAAATGCTCTTCTGCTAGGAGTCGGTGGCAGCGGGCGCCAGTCCCTCACCAAACTCGCCTCGCACATGTAAGAGACAAATCGAGATTGCACAGGTTTTTCTCTCGAGTACATATGGAGTAGGAACACACATGCAGACGGTTACATCTAGCTTCTGCACAAAAAGGACTTTAAAATTTTTTATTTCAAAGCAAAAGCCTTAATACGCCAGCAGTCATTAAAAAGTCATTATAGTTCCATATCTAAGCACTGAGTACATGTGCAGGATCCCACAAGTCATTATTATGGTGAGAACAAAGAAGGCATGTATAGGAAATTGAAGCCAATTAGTGTTATTACTGGTCACAGATAATGTAAAGCAGCTCTTATTATACAGCGGAGAACCTAATGATGTGGTCACACATGTTGGACATTAGAGGTCAAAGTGCTGATAGGGTTTCCTCGTCGTATTTCGACGCATGTGAATGCACACACACTGCAAATTACCATCTGCTATTACGCTGCCCACATGGAAAAGAAAGGCTTGTGACAATGCCTATTGGTACATCTACTAATCTGTGTTTTTTTTATTGGCTCAGAGGCTTTTATAATTACTGTTTATTTTGAAGGTTTTTTATTTTTCAAGAATTCAATTGTATTTCAGAAGAATTGTATTTGAACATCATGCACGCTCAAATGTCATGCTATGCTGTTTTGTTACACAACTCTGATTGTGTTGTGTTCTTTTGTGCTATAAGATCAGACTACGAGTGCTTCCAGATCGAGCTATCAAAGAACTACGGAGTGCCGGAGTGGAGGGAGGATATTAAGAATATCATGATGAAGGCCGGTCTCAACGACGTTCAGATCACCTTCCTCTTTGTTGACACCCAGGTAAAGTTTAAGGCTGAATAAGCTGAAAGATTTTAATCAGATGAAAACACTGAAAAAAACTTGTACTCATGCGTGCTGCTTTTTAGATCAAAAGCGAGACGTTCCTGGAGGACGTTAATAACATCCTGAACTCGGGCGATGTGCCAAACCTGTACAGTGGAGACGAACAGGAGAGGATCATGATAGCCATGAAGCCCGTGGTGCAAGAACTCGGCATGCAACCAACCAAGGCCAACCTCATGGCCGCCTACGTCAGGAGAGTCCGCAGCAACATCCACACCGTGCTGTGCATGAGGTTTGCCTGCTCATCAAACATTCTTTAGGGAACTAATCCGACAAATATATTCAAATATTGGACTAGTGTTAGTTAGTTTTCTCAGTGTATAACAAATTAGGGGTTGCCAGATTCATTAGTTTAACTTCTGGCATTATATGTCACATAAATAATTGAATCTAATCAAGTATTACAGTGAAATATCCTTAACTGCATCTGTGTCTCCTATTCAAGTCCGATAGGTGAAGTATTTCGTGCCAGACTCAGGCAGTTCCCCTCTCTGGTCACATGCTGTACTATTGACTGGTTCAGCGCCTGGCCAGAGGAGGCCTTGCAGTCTGTTGCAGCTTCCTTTCTTAATGATTTACCTGAACTGGAGGCCAGTCCTGCTGCCATGTGTGGCATGGTGAGAGAAAGTGTTTCTGTGTGTGTACGTATAGTATGTGTGCGGCATATAAATTAAATAGCGTGCAAACGATATCCTCTGTTTTTAGACTGCGATGTGTGTAGAGATCCACGAGATGGTGGCTCGGAAGTGCGAACAGTACCGTGCCGAACTCTCCCGCCATAACTACGTCACACCCAAGAGCTATCTGGAGTTGCTCAGTATCTTCTCAGCCCTGATTGGCTGTAAGAAGCAGGAACTGCATTCGGCTCGCCAGAGGATGAAAGTGGGACTGGACAAGGTGACCTCAATGTAGACAAAACGGTTTGTTATAAGGCGGGTTTTCACAGTCTGACTCTGTGGTGTAACGTCTTTGTGTCCTGTGTGTGCATGTGTGTGTTGTAGCTCTTAAGCACAGCTGAGGATGTAAGTAAGATGCAGGAGGAACTGGAAACAATGAGGCCTCAACTGGAAGAAGCAGCCAAAGACACCGTCATCACCATGGAAAAAATCAAGGTATTTTACATCTTTATATAATACATTGAATAAATTATTATTGGCAAGATATATACACTGCACACATATATATATATATATATATATATATATATATATATATATATATGTGTGTGTGTGTGTGTGTGTGTGTGTGTGTGTGTGTGTGTGTGTGTGTGTATACATAGCAAGACACACTGGTTGCAGAGGAGACCCGTGTGGCAGTACAGGCCGAGGAAGCGAATGCATCTGAGAAGGAAAAGGTAGCCAGTGCATATGCTGCAGATGCCCAGCAAAACCTTGATAAAGCTCTGCCTGCGCTGGATGACGCTTTAGCCAGCCTCAAATCTCTCAACAAGAACGATATCACTGAGGTGATGCTCAATCCTTCCAAAGATCTCACATTACAATTCAACAGGTCAAAGTGTACAGTTGATCTTTAACTTTCGCCATATTTAAAATGTGTGTGTGTATTTGTGTGTTTTGTGTTGTCCAGGTGAGGGCGATGCAAAGACCCCCCCAAGGTGTGAAGCTGGTCATCGAGGCAGTCTGCATCCTGAAGGGCATTAAACCCAAAAAAGTAGCTGGAGAAAAGCCAGGGAGCAAAGTGGATGATTACTGGGAACCTGGGAAAGGAATGATGCAGGATCCTGGGAAATTCTTAGACAGTCTGCTGAAGTTTGACAGGGTAACACCAAAGTCCACACACACACACACAACACACACACACACACACACACGTTGTATAGTGTAGTGTTGTGTAGTGTGTAGTGTATTATAGTGTAATAATGTGCAGTATAGTATAGTGTTGTGTAGTATAGTGTAGTGTGTAATGTAGTGTTGTGTAGGATAGTGTAGTATTTCTGTCTGTCTGTCTGTCTATCTGTCTCTCTCTCTCTCTCTCTCTCTCTCTTTCTCTTTCTCTCTATAATTTATACTATATTTTCTATAGCTGTACTTGTGCTTTGATCAGACTTCCTTTGATTTGGAATAAGCCGTGCACATGCCTATCAATCTGATCCTTGTGTACCTTCTGAACTTGCCTGTCTGTTTACTATGACATATTTTAAACACCACGATTGAGTGCGTTTGGGGAAAAAATCTATCGTTTTTGTCATTTCTTCAGGACAACATTCCAGATCCTGTGATCAAGTTGCTGCAGCCGTACATAGACAACGAGGAGTTTCATCCAGCTGCCATAGCTAAAGTCTCCAGGGCCTGTACATCCATGTGTCTGTGGGTGCGCGCTATGCATGAGTACCATTTTGTGGCCAAATCCGTGGAACCCATACGGGTGAGAACTTGCATCACATTGCTGCCCCCTGTGGGACATATATTAGTACTGCAACCATTCGGCAATATTTTAAATGTGTGTTGTATGTGTTTGAGCAGAAAGCCCTAGCTGGGGCCCAGGAGGACCTGGAGGTAACTCAGAATATTCTGAAGGAGGCCAAAGGAAAGCTCGAGGCGGTCGAGGAGGGTATTGCAGCACTGCAGGCCAAGTATCAAGAGTGTCTAGCCAAGCGTGACGAGCTTGAGAGCAAGTGCCAGCTGTGTGAAAACAGACTGATTCGTGCAGACAAGGTGAGCTTGGACAAGAACAAGCACACACCTGTATCCTTTTCACCAAACACACATTGGTCCAATTTATTCGGACAACACACATCTCTTCAGTTAAGTGATACAACAAGATCAAACAGGGCCAACAAATGGATCTAACTTCACCCCCACAACTTATGGAATGAGTGTTTCATTGTTTTAGCCCCTGTGTTTAGTGTGTACATGCTAAAGCCACATGTTTCACAAGAAAATCTGTGTGTGTGTGTTTTAGCTGATTACTGGGCTTGCCGATGAGAAGGTGCGCTGGAAGGAAACAGTGCTGCATTTGGAGTACCTGGTGAATAATGTAGCTGGTGATGTGCTGCTGTCTGCAGGATACGTCGCCTACCTCGGACCTTTTACAGTGAGTATTTATGCACGTGTTCCGTGCGTGTACGTGTGCTGCGTAACGTGGTCCTGACTGCAAATGCAAGAGTATGGCAAGTACACTCTGTGATGTAGTGTTTCGTCTGAGAGATTTCGTGTGTCTGCTATGGAGTGTTAGCGCCTTGAGGTTGTATACATGAGTGTAGATGCACACAGCTAGGTGTTTATATCGCTTTTAAAAGTGTGTGTGTGTGTGTGTGTGTGTGTGTGTGTGTGTGTGTGTGTGTGTGTGCATTCTCCAGGGGGAGTATCGGTCGTCCATGTTTGAGGAGTGGCTGCGTGGTTGTAAGGATCGGCAGGTCCCTCACACAGCCGAGCCCAGCCTCATCAACACACTCGGAGACAGAGTCAAAATCCGTTCCTGGCAGGTCAGAACCACACACACCTTCTCAAGAACTCGCAACAAAATGTACAATGTTACTGATTTTGCTGTTTGTTTGTTTTTTTCATTTCATCATCTGCATACACTACTTATGTGTGTGTGTGTGTGTGCGTGTGTGTGTGTGTGTGTGTTTGTGTAGATTGCCGGTTTGCCAAAAGACAACCTCTCTGTGGAAAATGGAGTGATCACTCAGTACTCTCAGCGCTGGTCTCTGTTCATCGATCCTCAGGGTCAGGCCAATAAATGGATCAAGACCATGGCGAGTGCTAAGAAACACCTATGCTGTCATACCTCGCTGTCACACACGTTTTGACCGACTAAACCCTAAACAATGGTTTCACCTCTGTCGCAGGAACGTGATAATGGACTGGATGTGATGAAGCTGAGCGACCGCGACTTCCTGCGCAGTTTGGAAAACGCCATTCGGTTCGGGAAGCCGTGTCTGCTGGAGAATGTGGGAGAGGAGCTGGACCCGGCGCTGGACCCTGTTCTAATGCGACAGGTACCACACAGATGCACACTTATTCTCTCAGGAGCTTCTTTAGGTTCTTTACAGCAAAGAAAGCTACAAATTCGACAGAATATGCAACCAAACCCACAAATACATCAATCACAAACCTGCATTTAACAGAAAGGGAACTTAAAACGGTACGGTTCAGTTCAAAGACTGGACCGCACCATTTTAGGTGACTCCCATCAGCAGAACTACAAAATTATTCTACAAGTTTTACTTTCTCTAACTGTGTGTGGTTGTGTATGTGTGTGTGTGTGTGTGTGTGTGTGTGTGTGTGTGTGTGTGTGTGTGTGCAGACCTTTAAGCAGCAGGGCAGTACAGTACTGAAGTTAGGTGACAACGTCATTCCCTACCACAACGACTTCAAGATGTACATCACTACTAAGCTTCCTAATCCACACTATTCCCCTGAGATCTCCACCAAAGTCACTCTAATCAACTTCACCCTCTCTCCAAGGTGCAGCTAAGATCACAAGACCGTGCAGCTCAAATGCATTGCCAACACATATTAATTAAAATAGAACGTTAGAGTCTCATAGTAAAGCAACCTGTATACTGTGCAGCGGCTTGCAGGACCAGTTGCTGGGCCGTGTGGTGGCTGAGGAGAGACCCGATCTGGAGGACGCCAAGAACCAGTTGATTGTAAGCAACGCACTTATGAAGCAGGAACTGAAGGAGATCGAGGACCAGATCCTGCTCAGGCTCAGCTCATCAGAGGGTAACCCTGTCGATGATGAGGAGCTCATACGAGTTCTGGGAGCCTCCAAGATCAAAGCTGGGGAGATACAGGTCTGTCAGCATACTAGAGAAATATCCCGAGCAAAGCTAAAGACATCCATTTTTACCAGCCAGCCCCAGTTCTTCTGTTAAAATGCTCACAACCATGTGATTCTTCAGGGGTTAATTTTAGAGTGACTTCTTTACAGCTTTAGTGTTGCTCATTTCCTGACTGGAAAGTTTTCATTTGAAAGCTTAATGAGCAGTTTGTTCATTTTGTATATTTGTGGGTTTCAGTTTGCTTAATTTTTGGTGTTTTATTTTATGTATTAAATAAAGACTTCTTCAATACTTATATTATTACTATGATGTGGCAGGCCAAAGTGATGGTGGCGGAGGAAACTGAGCGAGACATCGACGCCACACGCCAGGAGTACGTCCCTGTGGCTGTGCGCACCCAAATCCTCTTCTTCTGTGTGTCGGACTTGTCCAATGTGGACCCCATGTATCAGTATTCTCTTGAGTGGTTCCTAGGTATCTTCATGGCAGGCATCGCTAACTCGGAACGTGCAGGTAGAGCACATGCTCACACGATCTCATCATCCTATTCATCATCACATCTGTCTAAATGTGTGTAGGTTTAAAAACCACAATACGATGTAATAATCTGCAGTAGTAAAGGTGTGTCAGAGACCTACATATGTAACTATTTGTATAACGATTTGAGCTATAAATGCTAATATGTATACATTGTGTGTTAGTACACATTGTGTGTTAGTACTCTTTTGTCACTTCCAGCTCAGTTCAGATTGTAGCAAAGCCGAGTGCTTTTTACACGATTACATGCTCATCATCTGAAAAAGGCTGTTATCCAACACCTCCAGTCTCTGCTCCCTGAGGAGCTCAGTCACTCGCTGATACGTATGAAACGTTTGTGCCGAACTGAAACAATGAACACTGAAAACATGGCGGTTCTGAAAGCACCAGAGTTTATTAGATAAAAGCTATAATAAAGTCGCTAATAAAAGGGGCGGTTGTCAATATAAGGACATTTAGTCAGAGAAACAATCAAAAGCGCAAGAGTAGCGATCAACTCGATGCTGCCATGGTTGGATGGTGTTCTCTTGCTGATGCGATTCAGTTGATGTTTAAAAGAGATTTGTTTATATTTATTGCTTTCTTTGGATAGCTAATGCCTTCATGTCGAATGTATATTCTCAGACATCCTGGAGCAGCGCATCATCAACATTAACGAGTACTTCACCTTCAGCCTCTTCAGCAACGTGTGCCGCAGCCTGTTCGAGAAGCACAAGCTCATGTTCGCCTTCCTGCTGTGCGTTCGCATCATGATGAACAAAAATCTGATTGATATGGTGAGGAAAAAAAGAGTTCTCCTGGCCACTCTGGCTTTTCTGGCATTAGGTGCCAGAATGTCCGCTAGTCTCCTATGCATATTTATATCACATTATATAATGAGACTGATTTACCTTTATTTGAATGTGTCCAGGCTGAGTGGAAGTTCATGTTGTCAGGAGGTACAAGCCTTCAACAGGAGCCAAACCCAGCGCCCACGTGGTTATCAGAGAGGGCATGGCAGGACATCATGGCCCTCAGTTCTCTGCCCAACTTTACAGGCCTGGCACAGACCTTCTCCAGAGATGAAGCTGAATACAGGAGGATCTTTGATAGCAGCCAGCCACACCGGTATCCTCTCACACCTACACATATCTATACATTTTTCTTTATACGTATGTGTATTAATTCATTGTTCTGTACTTGTGTGTGTACAGAGAGCCTCTTCCGGCCGAGTGGGAGAACAAGCTGGACAGTTTTCAGCGGATGTTAGTGCTGCGCTGTCTGCGTGTCGATTGCCTCACACACAGCCTGCAGGACTTCGTGTCAGCACAGCTTGGGCAGCGCTTCATCGAGCCTCAGGTTCACAATGTCTATACTTTCTGATACCTTAATCGATTCTAGAGTTTTGTGTTGAATTAATTGATTGCACACAATTTTCCATTTACATCGAACGTAGTTGATCATCAGTGATGGTTGCGTGTTCGACAAGTTTCACGTTTATAACGTTGTAGATCAGGCGTATTGTTAGCACAATTCCCTATAATTTATAGCAAAAAGATGGAAGTGATGCATCGCTGCGTTAAAACTATTCAAATTCATGCAGAAAAGGATTACAAAAATGTATTTAGGGATGAGAAATTTCAGCTAGTCGCACTGCAGAATTTAAGCAGCAAACGCCAGATACAAACGTGTATATATTTATATTAGTGCTGTCAAATTCAACACGTTAATAACGCAATAATAACGTTAAAAAAACGAAAATTCATTTTAACACCACTCATTTAAACGCATGATTAATGCCTTTTACGCAACACACATTTATTCACAAGGCCATTTGTTAACTCAGATATAATAAAAAAGTAAACTCCTTTACTGATGCGCCGAGTCTGAAATCAAACACCAAAATCCACCATGACGCACACATCCGGCAATTAAATCCGTCCGTGTGTAAACATGCCAAAAGTTCTATATGATGTCCTGAAGATTTACGTCATTAAAACACCATAATTACTTTAAAACATTTACAAGGATATTTTGTCTTCATGCTCTATGTTGAGTTTGGTTTCACTAATAATAAACATACATTTGTATAAAGCATCCATATTTGTTCATGAACATGTTGATTAGAGTATTAAAGACTAGAAAAGTATTAATTTGAGGTACATTTAGAACAGATAAAAATGTGCGCGAGAATCACGAGACATGACAATCATGCTATTAATCACAATTCAATATTTTAATCAATTGTATATTAATATATATATTAGAATTAATGTATATATTAGTTGTGGTGCAATGGATCACAAAACTCAAGGTTCAGATCACATTACAGTTTTGAAGTCTTGGATCCGCAAAAAAGTTGTATGTATGTACTATATATGTATATTAATACATTCTTCATTATGTCCTCTGTCTCTCTTAGACGTCTGACCTGTCTGCGGTATTTAATGAGTCATCTGTGTCCACTCCGCTTATCTTTGTGCTATCACCTGGCACCGATCCTGCAGCCGACCTCTACAAGTTTGCCGACGTCATGAAGTTCTCCAAGAAAATGAGTGCCATCTCACTAGGCCAGGGGCAGGTAGGAACCAAAACAGTTTTGTTTCAGCAGGTGTCCAGGGGTTATAAATCCAATCTGGCTAGTTAGGCATTAATTTAATTCACAGTGTAAACTAAGATGTTTATCCAGCTCCGTGTGCAGCTGGACGTTGGCTCATGTTTAAAACTTAAAACAAAAGAAAGAGTAGGAATTGGCTTTCAGCCTAGCAGACCTTTCTACAAAGCAGTAATATCATACAGCATTTTTCTCTACTGTGCTGCTAATGATCATCTTTAGGTCACTTTCCAAAGAGCTGCTAGATTCCTAATAAGCTCAGGACACTGACCTGTGCATTCAGTTTCTAAATACGGCTCCATAATAAACAAGAACAGGCCTGAGGTCACGCCAATATGCTTGAGACCTCTAATGCTAATTCGGGATTGGGATTCGCATGTCATTCCGGAATAAATATGATGATTCAGGTCGGTTGGCATTCCTCTACACAAATGCACCAGACGCCAAGTCAAATGAACATGGCGTCAATGGAAGAGAACATTCTAGAGGCTTCCTGTCCGTGACATTCAGATGCTGTGTGTCAGCTTAATATACGTGCTGGAGAATGCTGACTAAGCACCACAGTCTTTGTTTTATAGTCTGCAAAGATTCCCAATGTTGGTATAATCTGCGAGTAGAATAGGAGGGACACATTTTTGAAAGGTTTTCAGAGCAGCTCACATGTACAGAAATAAAGATTCAGTTATATTTTTATTTTCGTGTGAGCGTGAGCACGAGGTCACGACCCAATTTACAGGAATGTACATAATTTGTTCATTTATTCATCATTAATTATTTGCCTTGTCAGTGATATTTTTTAAAAAGAGCAAACTAAATAAATCCAAAAACACCATATATTGTTACACACGTGTTATATATAAATATAGGCTTTATGAATGCGATATTATTATTAGATTATTGATTAGGTCTTTGGAATGGAGCTAAATATTTTTTAAACCTGAACGCAATCTCACAGTAGTGGATTTTTTATATGTGCAGTCTGTAACCCTGCTTTTTCCTGTCTGTTTTTCCTTTACGTTTGGTTGTTGGGTGCCGTAGACAGCTCTCAGGATGTTCCTAATTTCATGCTTGTAGACTGTTTGGGCTGCGTTTTGTCCTGTTTCTGATTGTTTTGTCTAGTCAGCATGTTTTCATGACTTGGTCTTATTTCAGCATTGTTTCTTTTTTTTTTGTGATCTGCAAAGTTCTCCAACATTCTTGGCCTTGTCTTACTTGAGTGGAACTTCTCCCAAAGGAAATGACCATTTAACTATTCATCTCCATTAGTGGAAGATCAAACGCAATGACGGATTGCAGATGTTTCACGTTGAATGTTTTTTTGTTGAACCCTTCATGTGCGTCTAGTTTTGTTGATAATGTCGGCTGAGCGTTTTAAAGTCTGTGGCTTGTAGCTGGAGTGCGTGTTTGCTGGTTGTTAAATTTTCTGTGTTTGTGTGTGTGTGTGTGTGTGTGTGTGTGTGTGTACATGTCAGGGTCCCTGGGCTGAATCGATGATGCAGTGTGCGATGGAAAAGGGGCAGTGGGTATTTTTCCAGAACTGCCACCTGGCACCCAGCTGGATGCCCACTCTGGAGAGACTCATTGAGAACATCAACCCTGACAAGGTTAGCTACTCACGACACATGTGTGTGTATATGTGTGTGTGTGTGTGTGTGTGTGTGTGTGTGTGTAAATATACACTGGACATGTGCATATTCATGGCTGCATGTGCGAGTACAAAAACATTTGTTCAAAAACAATATGAAGCATTTCGTTAATTAGGTAATTATCTTAACAACAGGACATTTAATTGGAGCAGCACTAAAAGCAACCATTTCATGCTTTTTGTGTGTTTTTGTGTTTGTGTGTGTGTGTGTGTGTGTGTGTGTGTGTCTGTCTCAGGTCCATCATGACTTTCGTCTGTGGCTTACGAGTTTGCCCAGCAACCAATTTCCGGTCTCCATCCTTCAAAACAGCTCAAAGATGACCATTGAACCTCCACGAGGCATCAAGGCCAACCTACTGAAGACCTACCTGAGCCTGAGTGATGACTTTCTCAACTCCTGCTCCAAGGTGCAACAACCCCCACCCGACCCCCTCCACACACACACACACACACACACACACACACACACACACACACACACACACACAGAAATTTAAATCTACTTCACTAACCTATTCTGTCTGTTTTTCCTCTCTCGCTTTTTTTCATCTCTCTATCTTTCTCTCTCAGGCTGCAGACTTCAGGTGTCTGTTGTTGTCTCTTTGTCTGTTTCACGGAAACGCTATCGAGCGCAGGAAATTCGGTCCGCTGGGTTTCAACATTCCGTATGAATTTACCGACGGAGACCTTCGCATCTGCATCAGCCAACTCAAAATGTTCCTTGATGAATACCAGGACATTCCTTACAAGGCAAGCACATTTGTGAACGTGCACGCACACACACACACACACACGCACACATGAATTATCGCTACTATTACGATGGTAACAGATGTGCTGTATCTCCTTTAAAATGGGTCCTGGCTAAAACAATATATCTGAGAAGCACACAAGTGCTCCCATTAAAAAAAAAAAGTTGAAAAGAGAGGAAAACATTCCACCATCCTTCCATTTCCTTTCTTTTACATTTTAACACATCACAGGGCAGTTTGTATTTCGGACGTATATGTGGAAGAAAACAGAACGCTACATAGGTTTTGAGGATGAAATGGATGTCCTGCTGCAGAAATGTTACTCGGCTACTTCACAAATCACACGCCTGAATAACTTTTCTCATAAGTCAATCGTGTTTCCAAACTCTGGGCCTACCGTTGAATAGGAAAGCCATCCATGACTTTCGTTCTACCATATCTGCATTTATTTTAAGGCTTTATCTCTCCGTGTCTAGGTTCTGAAGTACACAGCCGGTGAGATCAACTATGGGGGTCGTGTGACCGATGACTGGGATCGCCGCTGCATCATGAATGTGTTGGAGGACTTCTACTGTCCCGCCGTGCTGAACCCTGGGCACGTCTACTCGCCCTCAGGAGAATACCGCCAGATCGGCACAGACCTCAACGTCAAGGTTTACTTTAAATCTGTTTATTTACCGGATATGCACAAACACACGGTACAGCGACACTGTGCACTGCGCAGCAGTTCCTATTCTTCACTCGTATCTGCTGTACGTGTCAATATTTACATGCTGTACTCACTAAGGAGAGCAGTACATCTCCATGAGAGCAGTTTTCCTAACCATTTTTTGGTATTGATGTAATGTGTGTCTTAGTCACACATGTGGTCTAAAATTCTAACAAAAGGACAAATAGGGCTGCTTTGTCTATAATATACTTGGACACTTATACTCTTAAATCAGGTGAAAATATATTTCACTTAAATTACTTAAAAGTTTTCAATCTTGAAGAGATCATGTTGGCTAATGATAAGCATTTAACACTAATACACACGATCAGGTATAACATTATGACATTATAACATTGTAATAGCTGAAGTGAAGAACACTGATTATCTCTTCATTGTGGCACCTGTTAGTGGGTGGGATTTATTTATTAGGCAGCAAGTGAACATTTCGTCCTCAAAGTTGACGTGTTAGAAGCAGGAAAAATGGGCGAGCGTAAGGATTTGAGAGACTTTGAGAAATTGTGACGTCTAGACGTCTGGGTCAGAGCATCTCCAAAACGAGTCAGAAATGTTTTAGCAGCAAACATGGAAACCAACACAATGTCTGATCGGTGTAAATTATTGGTTAAAAAATTACTGAAGATGTCTGTGTTTGACTAGACAGAAATCTGTAAATGGTTACTTTAGTTGAAATTTTATAACTACTTGTTGTCGAAATGTATCTCACAGTGTGGATTTATATTTAGTAGAAATTGTTAAAGGGTTTTTCCATATGATAAACTTACAGTATCTGACCTGTGGATTGTAATGTATCGTTTGCAGGGCTACCTGTCATACATCCGCGGCCTGCCAATCAATGACACGCCAGAGATCTTCGGCCTGCATGACAACGGCAACATCAGTTTTGCCCAGAATGAGACTTTTGCCTTGTTGGGTGCTGTACTCCAACTGCAGCCTCGAGCTGCCGCCAGTGGGGGTAAAGCCAGAGAAGAGGTACTGAGTAACCCTTAAGTCAGTTTTAGCTCCCCTGCAAAAGGCTTATAAACTAAAGACAATGTGTATAATTATATATATATATATATATATATATATATATATATATATATATATATATATATATATATATATATATTCCTGTATTTGAATATACAGTGTAAATACATACTGTATAAATAAAATGAAACTAAAGGTCAGAGTTTTACTGTTTTGTAGATAGTCGAAGAGATTGTGACAGGAATTGCGCAGAAGATCCCCAGTTCCTTTGACATCCAGGAAATCATTACCAGATACCCAGTGATGTATGAGGAGTCTATGAACACTGTACTGATTCAGGAAGTAATAAGGTACATCCTTACACTTAATCCACACTTTGAATACAGGAAATGGCTGTATGTATACACTGTAATAACATTATTATAGCGAACTGAAGGGATAACGTATTTGTCAGGGATCCACCTGCCACGCCCCCTTTGGTGGCTCTCTATGCCTCCACTCTCCATAGAGCTCCAGGTTTAACCACGCACAACTGGAGCTCATCATCACTCATGCCTCCACTCTCTCTAAAGCTCCAGGTTTAACGAGGCACACCTGAAGCTCATCACTCCGCTCCTACATAAACCCCTCACTCACATTCACTCCCCGTTCGTTATTGTTTAGGTTTGACTTTCCGTACTGCATGTTTTGGCGTTCCAGTTTTAATGCAGGACTTCTCTCATCCGTTTCATCCGGACTACAGAATCCCGTACCGGCTGCGCTTCCCCTCCCTGTGCATCTCGGGTCAGCTACGCTTCTCCCAATGTGCTACTCGGACTATCTCTCTCAACCGTAGGACTGCCGTGTGCTTGTACTTGTGTGTGTGTGCGCGTATGCGCGTCTGTGTGTGTGTATGCTCGTAGCTCTCTCTCTCCCTCACACGTGCATTAAAGCCCAAGCGAGCTGTACCCCGGCTTCCGCCTTCTGTTTCGCTCGCACCCTGACAGTATTACTATAATGTGGTTTTTTGTAGTAGAATTATTTTAGATTCCTTACTTGAAGACTTACTGGTTTTTTTTTTTTGCAAAGCGAACAATTTTGTACACATTCATTTTCTTTTCTTCGTCTCTCTTTTCTCAGATATAATTATTTACTTTGCCAGTGACTTAATCCCATTTACAATAATGCCCTGATTTCTCTCTCTCTCTCTCTTTTAGATATAATAAGTTGTTAGCAGTCATCACACAGAGTCTCAGTGATCTGGTGAAGGCTCTGAAAGGTTTGGTGGTGATGTCATCTGAGCTTGAGCTCATGGCCAACAGTCTGTTCATCAACGCAGTTCCAGAAATGTGGCAGGCCAAGGCAAGAATCTGTCCTCCTCATTCCTTCTCCCTCTGTCTTATTTTCTCTCAATTTATCTCTCTCAGACACATCCATTTGATTTTAGAGAGACTAAGAGTCTAATTTTATACATGGAATTGTTTAATATTTACACACATTCAAACAGACTCTGGTTTAACCAAAATCTTTCACAGTGATCCTTTGTATTTGTTTTATTACTGGTGATTGTCTGGTGAAATGTCCTTTCCAATAGTTTGGAATTATTAATTATTGTTCCATTTTCAGTGCTGATTGTGGTTTCTCCTGCAGGCGTACCCTTCTCTAAAGCCGCTGGCCTCCTGGGTATCGGACCTCCTGCAGCGCATCGCTTTCTTGAGTAACTGGATCTCCGGCGGGATCCCGGCTGTCTTCTGGATCAGCGGTTTCTTCTTCCCACAAGCCTTTTTGACGGGAACGCTGCAAAACTTTGCCCGGCGGTCCGTCCTCTCCATCGACAGCATCAGCTTCAGCTTTAAGGTTCACAGCAATCCTTTCACCTCCTTAGCTCGATACTTTAAAAAAGTTAATCATTAAAGAGGACAATAGAGGGTTAAAGCCACAATTTTGGGTTATCTTCATAACACATTTAACGGTGCCTATCAAAGCAGCCGTCTTTATTTAATAGATGCAGAGGTTATGAAGATATTTTGATGTGTCCTACATTGAATATAGCTGAATTTGTTGCATAACCGACCATTACCTCAAATGGACTTGTATAACCATCGCACAAATCACAGAGTGAATCTGAAAGGTGTGTTAGTGTATTGAAGATGAAGTAATGACGCCTAATCGTCTTCTTCCTCCACAGATATTGAAGGAGCCAGCAGCAGATTTGACTGAGCGGCCCGAGACGGGGTGTTATATCCACGGTTTGTTCCTAGAGGGGGCGCGCTGGGACACACACGCCGGCTTGCTGACCGAGTCTCGGCCCAAAGAGCTCTACACTGAGATGGCCGTCATCTGGATGGTCCCTACGCCCAACCGCAAACCGCCACAATCCGGCATCTACATCTGCCCCATATACAAAACGCTCACACGTGCAGGTGAGCTGTGTGTGTGTGTGTGTGTGTGTGTGTGTGTGTGTGTGTGTGTGTGTGTGTGTGGGTGGTAGAATGTGAGCTGTATAGAGTTTCAAAAGTTTAAAAACTCAGTTTTGTGCATGAGGAAATTCTGTTAGGAAACAGGCTAATGTTTTTTTTCTTTTCTCATTTTTATGAATGATATCTCATCTGTTTGATTTCTCTTCCATTTCTCTTTGTCTCCCTGACCTCTCTGTTCCACTCGATATTTTCCTCTATTATCATTTCTTTTCTCACATGGACTCTCCCACTTTTATCCCTTTCAATCTTAAATTTTTTTTAATTATCACTCTCTCACTCTCTATCTCTCTTTTTTTGTTTGTTTTTTAACAGGAACTCTATCCACCACCGGTCACTCCACTAACTATGTAATCGCAGTAGAGCTTCCCACAGACCAAAGCCAGAAGCACTGGATAAAGCAGGGGGTGGCGCTGATATGTGCACTGGATTACTGAAAGCACTTTCAAGATTCAAGAATCAAAGGCTGCTTTATTGGCAGGACAAATATAAACATTTGTATTGCCAAAGCTCGACTAAAGAATTATGAAACGGAACAATGGAACAATTAATAACGGAAATAAAGTCATTATAAAATAAGAACAATGTAGAGTTTCAGCCAGACAAAATAAATAGAAAAGTAGTTAAAAAAAATCTATAAAATGTCATACAATAGCAAATGAGTACACCCCTCAAATTCCTGCAATTATTTTTGTTTATGTTCTCAAGTGACAAAACTATAGAAATGAAACTTGGATATATTTTAGAGTAAGTATATATGCAGTTTGTATATCAGTACAGATTTACTGTCCTCTAAAAATAACTCAACATACAGCCATTATTGTCTAAATAGCTGGCAACAAACATGAGTAAACCTGTGAACATGTCAAAACTGTGTCCATAGTGTCAATATTTTGTGTAGCACCATGATATTTAGCGCTGCCTTAATCCTCCTGGGCATGGAATCCACCAGAGCTGCACAGGTTGTTGCTGGGATCTTTTTCCACTCCTCCATAATGACATCAATGAACTTCTGGTTGTCAGACACATGCCGCTTCTTCACCTTCCGCTTAAGGATGCCAAAGTGTCTAATAGGGTTGAGGCCTGGAGACCTACTTGGCCACTCCATCACCTTGACCTTCAGCTTTCTCAGAAAGTCAGTTGTGTGTTTGGGGTCATTATTATGTTGGAAAACTGCCCTCGGACCAGTTTCTGAAGGTCATGTTCTGCTTTAGAATGTCACAACAGTACATGTTGGAATCCATGTTTTCCTCAGTGATCCGCAGCTTTCCAGTAACAGCAGCACTCATGCAGCCCCAGACCATGATGCTGCCACCACCATGCTTGACTGTAGGCAAGACACAATTTTCTTGGTTGACACACATGCTGGACACCATCTGAACCAGACAAGTTTATCTTAGTCTAATCAGACCACAGGACCTGGTTCCAGTAATTTTTCTCTTAGACAACGACTTGTTGCAGTGTGTGGCGTACGGTCTGATCACTGACGAGCAGACCTTCTGCTTCTGTAACCTCTAAAGCAATGCTGTAGCATTCATGCATCTGTTTTTTAAAATCCAATTTGTGCACCTGACGTACAGCACTAGGACTCGACTTCTTTGATGGACCCTTGTGAGGTCTGTTCAGAGTGGAACACTTCTTGGAAAACCTCTGTATGACCCTGGTCACTGTACTGTAACTCAGTTTCAGGGTGTTACTGTTCTTCTTATCGCCTCGGCCATCTTTGTGGAGCGCAACAATTCTAATTGTCAAATCCTCTTTGTCTTTACCATGAGGTCCATGTTGAACATCCACTGGTCAGTATAAGAGTATTGTACTCAAACTAAATTTTAACTGCTCTAATACAAGATACACAAATTTGTATGGTTCTGTCAAGCAGACAAAAACATGAAGATGATGAATAGGATATGTGGCATGTTTACATGACATACAGCTGTTATCACTGAGGGTGTACTAACTTTTGTTGCCAGTTATTTAGACAATAATGGCTGTATGATGAGTTATTTTTAGAGGATAATTTGATAAATTGTAGGTTGTTTTCTGTAATTGTTGCATATACTAAATGACATGGTCACACCTTGTGTATGTGTGTATGTAGTGTGCTGCGAGTGTGAAGCTCATTCTGTACTCCTCCTGTAGGTGGAGCAGTTTGTCATGGGCTGAGAGGGAGATGATTCGGTTCATTTTTGTAAATAATTCATCTTAAATATGAAGGTATTTGGTGCTTTCAATGAAGAAATACATCTCGGCTCTGACAGCAGATAGGACTGTGTGTGTCACCCCGTCTCCACGGCCAGACCGTGTGAGTCTGTACTTCGTCAAGCTGTGGATCAGTTTTGGTGTTCAGGTTCGGTTCAGGTTCTCTGTAGTGTCTGTTAAGGGCCAGAAAACACCCAGTTTTACCCTGGAGTTTAGTTTGGGTTTTCCAGGAGCTCAGGGTGTGTGTGATTTGGCTGATTCTAACTGGGTTTGTAGGGTTCCCCTGATCATGCGTCATTTGTGTGTAGGTGTTTGTTGGTGGTGTGTAAGTGTGTGTTGGTGCTGTGTAGGTGTGTGTGTTGGTGGTGTTTAAGTGTGTGTTGGTGGTGTGTAAGTGTGTTGGTGCTGTGTAGGTGTGTGTTGGTGGTGTTTAAGTGTGTGTTGGTGATAGGTAGGTGTGTGTTGGTGGTGTGTATGTGTGTTGGTGCTGTGTAGGTGTGTTGGTGGTGTTTAAGTGTGTGTTGGTGATAGGTAGGTGTGTGTGTGTGTGTTGGTGATAGGTAGGTGTGTGTTGGTGTGTAAGTGTGTGTTGGTGCTGTGTAGGTGTGTGTTGGTGGTGTTAAGTGTGTGTTGGTGATAGGTAGGTGTGTTGGTGGTGTGTGTGTGTGTTGGTGCTGTGTAGGTGTGTGTTGGTGGTGTGTAAGTGTGTGTTGGTGTGTGTTGGTGGTTTGTAGGTGTTGGTGGTGTGTAGGTGTGTGTTGGTGCTGTGTAGGTGTGTGTTGGTGGTGTTTATGTGTGTTGGTGATAGGTAGGTGTGTGTTGGTGGTGTGTAAGTGTGTGTTGGTGCTGTAGGTGTGTGTTGGTGGTGTTTAAGTGTGTGTTGGTGATAGGTAGGTGTGTGTTGGTGGTGTGTATGTGTGTTGGTGCTGTGTAGGTGTGTGTTGGTGGTGTGTAAGTGTGTGTTGGTGGTGTAGGTGTGTGTTGGTGGTTTGTAGGTGTGTTGGTGTGTGTAAGTGTGTTGGTGCTGTAGGTGTGTGTTGGTAGTGTAAGTGTGTGTGGTGGTGTGTAAGTGTGTGTTGGTGGTTTGTAGGTGTGTGTTGGTAGTGTGTAAGTGTGTGTTGGTGGTTTGTAGGTGTGTGTTGGTGTGTGTAAGTGTGTGTTGGTGGTGTGTAAGTGTGTGTGGTGCTGTGTAGGTGTGTGTTGGTGTGTGTAAGTGTGTATGTGTGTTGGTGCTGTGTAAGTGTGTGTTGGTGCTGTGTGTGTGTGTGTGGTGTGTGTTGGTGGTTTGTAGGTGTGTGTGTGTGTAAGTGTGTGTTGGTGTGTAAGTGTGTGTTGGTGGTGTGTAAGTGTGTATGTGTGTGTTGGTGCTGTGTAAGTGTGTGTTGGTGGTGTGTAAGTGTGTGTCGGTGGTGTAGGTGTGTGTTGGTGATAGGTAGGTGTGTTGGTGGTGTGTAGGTGTGTGTTGGTGCTGTGTAGTGTGTGTTGGTGGTGTTTAAGTGTGTGTTGGTAGTGTAAGTGTGTGTTGGTGGTTTGTAGGTGTGTTGGTGGTGTGTAAGTGTGTGTGGTGTGTAAGTGTGTGTTGGTGGTGTGTAAGTGTGTTGGTGGTGTGTAAGTGTGTGTTGGTGCTGTGTAGGTGTGTGTTGGTGGTGTGTAAGTGTATGTGTGTGTTGGTGCTGTGTAAGTGTGTATGTGTGTGTTGGTAGTGTGTAAGTGTGTGTGGTGGTGTGTAAGTGTGTGTTGGTAGTGTGTAAGTGTGTGTTGGTGTGTAAGTGTGTGTGTGTGTGTGTGTAAGTGTGTGTTGGTGGTGTGTGTGTGTGTGTGTGTGTTGGTGCTGTGTAAGTGTGTGTTGGTGGTGTGTAAGTGTGTGTCGGTGGTGTGTAAGTGTGTGTTAGTGTGGTTGTAGAGCACTAGTGACTCAGGACCATAGCTCCCTTTTTGTTTTTCTTTCAAAGACACAGTGTTTAAAGAAGTGAAGTGCAGTGCTCTGGTCAGGAAACGCACTCAAACCGTTTCCTATTGAATCTCCTCTGTGATTGATCTTATCAAACATATCGTTTGCATACACCAGCGGTTTTCCTACATCATTTAACATCCTGAACTTAGGGGTCTTACTGTATTTTAGAGAAATAAATTTTCCTCTGGTCACAAATACATTATCCTACTGGTTTCCTCTGGGTTGTCTGGTTTCCTCCGACCTGCGAAAAACATGCTGTAGGTTGACTGGTTAGTCATAAAGAAACAGGGCCAGTATACCTGGACCGAACCACAAGGACTGTGTGAAAAATGAATAAATAAATTAATGAATTAATTAATCCGTTTATTAATTAATGATGTAATTGATTAATTAGTAAGTTTGTTATTTAGTGCGTGTTCAGGAAGTGTTGCCTCTTCTGGCCCAGGCTTTTGCCAACTCGTCCTGTTGTGTTTTGTGTTTTGTGTGTGTGTGTGTGTGTGTGTGTGTGTGTGTGTGTGTAAGAGAGTTAGAGTTGGATCTTGTCCTGTCAGTTTAGAAATCCTCTGCAAATTTCTTTCCTCCAGATGTTTTAAGGTGAATCCTGGCAGCAGTAGAAGTTGATCACTAGGTCGGTGTCGCTTTAAGAGTCGGAGCTCTTGTGTAAGTTCACTGACGCACAGGGGCAGGACCTGATGACAGAAGAAGAAAAAAAAACGCCTGATCTCATATTGGTTCCTGTTGAGTCCGTGTGAAGGCGTTTCTGCGCTTCACCGAGCTCGTGGTGCGCTTTGAGCCGGAGAGGAACCCGCACTCAGCCGGTGTGCCGCCGGCTTGCTTTAAAGAACCCCTTCGTGACTTTCCTACAGCAGCTGTGACTGTAAAAGCTCTCCTTTACGTGAGGGACCAAGAGATCTTCCAGTCTATACTAACTTTTCCCCCCTCATTTCAGGTTCTTTCATCTAGATTTTACCTGGCGCACAATACACGCGATGCGCGCCGCGCTCCAGTAAATCACATCCCGGGGATCCGCTCGGGACTCAAGTCTCATCTTTGGGGACACTTTGGGACAGCTCGAATTTTGACTCCTGTCCTCTTTTCCCCCCGGAACATGCTGCAGAATGGAAAATCCAAAGACGAGGAGCCTGAAATGGAAAGCCAGAGCAAGAGCGAAAGCGCGGTGACCAAACCGGAGAAGGAGCGCGACTCCACGCAATTCCCCATGCCCAATCCGAACCATGGTGCTGGCTTCCCGAAACTGGAGATCAAGCGCAACGCCGTGACGGACGACTACAAGATCTCCACTCAGGTTCTCGGGCTGGGAATCAACGGCAAAGTACTGGAGTGTTTTAACAAGAAAACCGGGGAGAAATGCGCCCTGAAGGTAACACACTCTGGCGCACACCTGTCTTACCTGTGTGTGTGTGTGTGTGTGTGTGTGTGTGTGTGTGTGTGTGTGTGTGTGTGTGTGTGTGTGTGTGTGTGGTGTTGATTAACTCAGCCAGGATTTCATTAAATTTGCTATAAGGAATGCACCTACACGTGCACTCAATTCTGTTAAATAGAAGTTTTATAGCCAATCAGACAAAAGCGCACATTCCTGGCTGTAAAAATGCGCACCTGAAATCTGCTTTGCAGAAGATTCAGCAACATGATGAGAAGCACGTGGTCTGTCTAATCAAACCCATGCCCACGTGACTTTCACCCTGCATGTAATTATAGTACATAAATATTTTCTTTTGCAAGCAGCACAAGTCTGTGAAAACACAGATCAGTGTGTGTGTGTATCTGTACTCTACTGACATTATATTGAATTATTGAACTGCCTCCTCACACACACACACACACACACACACACACACACACACACACACACACACACATACTCACATAAGGAAAACTTTTTCTTTTAAAAGGAAAACCACATATATACTGAAATCTCAGTATATAGTTATAGTTATATAGTTATAGTATGTTTAAGGTCCTCACAAGGACAGGGTTAAATTTAGAAGGACACGTGTAAGTGCATACAAAATATCCATGACTTCATGGATTCTGCAGTTGGACTCCAGGTTCCTGGAAGTTCAGCATTGTGTTACTACAGCTACAACCCCCAAACTATCAGGTCTCCTTTATCTGAATCAGACTAGAGCTATGGTGTCATGGTCGCCGTTAGTACAAATGAAAAGTAATAGCCATCGTCGTGGAGGTGCTTGAAGTTCACGAGGTTCGTCCTCAGTCCTGATGGAGTTCCGTGCTGCTTGCGCAGTGGAAACCGATATGTCTCCGGGAGGCTGCGCGAGCTTTGAGTTTTTACGACCGAGGAGCTGTAATCCAAATCTAAGAGTTTAGGCAGCCGCAGAATTGTGTCTCTGTGCCTGTGTAATAGCAGTAGTGGAAAATGTTGTTGTTGTTGTTTTTGCCCCTAATTCACATTGAGACCTGTAGAAATTACCGTCATCCTGATGGACGATAAACAGCACGTGGCTTGTTTGAAAAACAGGATTCCCTATAGCAGTATTGGTTATTATTATTGTATAATTTATTATTTTTGTGTAGAGTTTATCTGAGGGTTAGAGTTATAATTAGGGTCTGGAATTAGGGCAGAGGTTTAGTGTTACACAGCAGGTCAGACAGGATGACATACACCTGAACACTTTATCTCTCTCGCACAACCCGAAAAAGTCAAATGTATTGCAAATAGTACGTTAATAATCCAAATAAAAAATGTAGAAGCCGGTAGGTAAAGATTATTTTGAAATCAAATCAGTGGTAAGAAGCTGTAGATATACAGAACACAGATGTTTATCTGAAGTCGAGGCTCAGTGGGTACTCTGGGTTACTGATCAGAAGGTTGGGGGTTCAAGCCCCAGTAAAGCCAAGCTGCCCTTGTTGGGGCCTTGAGCAAGGCTCCTGAGCTCTGACTCCAGCTTCCTAACATTGTAAGATATTTGAAGGAAGTATTTCTGTGTGCTGTAGTCTTTTCCAAGGCTTGCCAGTGATTCTAATGTGCTTTCGAGTGTTGCGTCGGATTTGCATCCAGCCGCTTTTTTAACACAAACATTGTCTCACTCTGGATTAAAGATCTGTAGTATGTAGTATCTTGTTCTCCATGGCAAAATCTTTGGTGGAAAATACTGAAATTTTACAGAATGGAAAAATAAAGACAGGGATGAGAGCAGACCTCCTAAACCCACCCACCATCAGGCACTTTCCAGTCTCCATCAAGGGGCTTCTTAGCAAATCAGCACCATCATTAGAGTTTAATTAGCTTTTACTCCCCCGGTCGAATCACAGCCAATTAAGCCACTGAGCCAGACATTCCCTGGATGTGTGTTCTGATCCAAACGCATATCACAGTGATGAAACGTGCGTTTGCTGATTTACTGCTGCTGTGCCTGACTTGCTCTGTGTACCGTATTGAGCTTTTGTTTATCAATAATCTAGGACCAGTATTGTAGGATAGTGTGTAATGATGTAATAGTTACAATGCCAATATGTGGGGAAAGGGCGTGTGCTTCAGAGTGTTTTGTTCCAGTGAATCAAACAGAAAAAGCAGGGGTGTGATTTACTGCCTGTTTATTGCGTCGATGCATCCAGTGAATCAGACCGGCTTTATGCCTCTATGACGATTTCTCACAGCACATCTCAGGCAAAAAGTTCTGAATCAGTTGCGACTGAATCAATCAGAGCGTCTCCTACACACAGCCATATTTATTGCTACAGCGTATTGTTTAGAAATTAACTTTCACCTCTGCGCCGTGTTCAAGCCGTGATTTATTAAGGTTTATTTCACAGAGCATCTGAGCAATCCGTCCGCACCGTGACCCAAACATACTAGTTGTGAGCTGGCAAACCAACCCATGAGCTGGAAAAAAAAACAAATCACAGAAAGAAATGCAGAGTTCTGGAGATTTCGACTGAGAATGTCAAATGTTTGGAAACACCTAATGTTTTATGGTTTTGGAGACGCATGCATGTTCCTGTGTTAGAGAAGAACTTGTGAGAACAGGAAAGAAGATGTTCGCAGATTGCCTCATCTCCACACTCAAACGTGGAGGTGGAAGCTTAATGGTTTATTTCAGGTGAAAGGAACCAATATGGCGACTGTTCCAATTTTCAACACCGTGCAATTCCATCTGGTCTGCGGCTCGTTGGAACCGACTTCACCATGCAATCAGACGATGAGCCAATTATCCATTAAACTGTCCATCCTTTTGAACTGCTCTTGGATCCCGAGAAAAAAAACTAGTGAAGAACATTTCCGACAAGTTTTACAAGAGACATGGTAAAGTATTTTAGCTGAATGTTTGGAGAAACTAAGAGTGTGTAAAACTGTTATTCATGCTAAGGTGAAGTTTTGCAATGAAAATAAAGTGGAGCATCTGGACATTTATAGATTTGTGCGCTCAAAGCCATTTTTCATACTTTATTTTCATAAAAAAAAAAGGTGCATGCATGTGTCTCATAAACCATTAAATACCAGGTGTTTCCACACTTTTGACTTCACTGTACAGTTACATGTTTATTCAGTAATTTTTTTTGGAACCTCTCCATGTTCTCTGTTTGTTTGTTTTTTTAAATCTTTGTGCAAATGTGAGTTCCTGGTGTCCGTCATTATTTCAGACAAGGTCTTTGTAATATTATTTTTTTTATTTGAATTTTCTGGGTCATTTGAAATATGTGCAATGTGAAGCACAAAGCAAAACAAATTCCCTGAAAAAAGAATCAAATTATATTTTTGCCAAAATAAATGCAACGTGAAATCCCCTTTAATAATACGTGATGTGCTGTGACAGCAATTTGCTGATGTAGCAGTAAAGAACTTTCCTGCACGTTTTTGTGGGTTTTACACACAGTACCAAATGTTCATCACATCCTAATACATTGAATCAAAGTCACTACACATTTATGTCTCTACATCGAGTGGAGGGGAATAATGTGCCGTGTCTGAAGGAGTTTTACACTTCTCATGTCTCTGTGAACCGGTATGTGAAACTCGTCGCAGTTGCCACTTCTCCAAAGCTACTAAAGGAAACTGTATGTAAAAAAAGTTGTAAACTTCAGGGGGAACTAACCAGCAGTCTTGTCACATCCTGACGTCTGACCGCAGTGTTTAAAATAAAGGCGTTCAACTATCATCTGTTTTTAGTCCCACTTACAATGAGCATGTTTTTCATTTCTACGTTCATAGTAACAGTTTTTTTACAATCTCAGTATATGATACACGTATCGTGTTTGTATATTATTTTATTATTTTGAATGCAGAGAGGAATCACTTATAACTTTATAACTCACTTATATCTGATTTCGCTGTTACTTAGTAATAAGCAAATGATTGGTTGGTAAATATGTAGTTGCCATTGTTTTATTTTCCATTCATTAAATGTTAAATAACAGAAAAACAGCTCACCGAGGGTCATGTGACCTGCGAATATTTCTCTTGGATTTGAGTTTATTAGAGGGACAGCGCATGTAGGACGTTTTAGAGACAAGGTGAGATTGAGATTGTTTGGACATGTGCAGAGGAGGGACATGGGGTATATCAGTCGGAGAATGCTGAAGATGGAGCCACCATTTAGGAGAAAAGAGGAAGACCAAGGAGGAGGTTTATGGATGTGATGAGGGAAGACATGCAGGTGGTTGGGTTGAAGGAGGCAGATGTAGAGGACAGAGGGGTATGGAGACGGATGATCTGCTGTGAAGACCCCATTATGGGAGAAGCCAAAAGAAGAAGAAGAAGATATTTATGGCTGTGCTCTAATTTACACTGTGGCTATAAAACATAGGAAACACTTTGGCACCACTGGTGATCTACAAGATCCACTAAATTTTGTAATTTATAACCACATACTTTCCCTTCAGCAATATCCTATGAAATATATCTGGAAAAATATCATGATTAGTAATTTGAAAAAAATGGAAATGACAGTGGGATTAAAACTAGATTACAGTCGACTGCAGATGATTCGGCAGGGTGTCCAATCTCAAATCTGACAGCTGTTATTGAAGGCTGCGATGATCTTACGTGACCCTGATACGCACGGTTCTTAGAAACCGAACACTTTACACACGTGGTGTTTGATTTCTCATTTGAAGCACATAAGAGCGTCCGACTCTGTGTTTTAATAGAAACCCGGTTGCCGTGAAACTGGAATGAACCTGTCCGTTATCTTCCTCCACGTCCTGTGATTTATTAATTTACCGCCACTCTAATCTATCGCTCAATTTCCCTTTCTCTTCTTTTAATCACACGACAAACAGACGTTAAACTCTCGCTGTAAAATGTGTTAATTAAGCAGGATTGGAAGGTTCAGGGCACGAAGCGGCTGCACTATGCTGATCAATCCACTGCTGGAGAGAAGCCACACTTTTCATCCGACTGAATCACTTTAGCTCATGATTTCTCATGTTATACTTGACTGGCTGCCAACTTGGAGAAGCAGTTTATCTCTGGTAGATATGTGACACTTTATTACAAGCTCTGAGATTTAAGAGTTGGCCAAACAGTATTAGGATACGCACCTGTTTATATGGTATATACCGTACATATATACATACCACAAACTATATTTTAATAGTCTAAGTGGGAGTTTGTAGATATGGAAAATTATCCAAATAAATACATTTTTTAGGTAAATAATACTAATGCTAACTCGCAGTGGCAGAAACCATCCCAGGGCACTTCAGTTATACTAGGAATTACATTTATTTTATATTATTTGAATACAATTATGATTACAGTATTGCTATCTATTAATAGTAGTAATATATATATATTTAAATCTTCCTTCAATTCAACATATTTTTTTTTACCTTCTAATAGCTTTTAAATAGAAATATTAATTGGTTAAAACAGGTAGCTGTGGGTGAAACTGTACTCACTGTTATATAAATGTAACTAGGTTAAAGATTATATGTTTTTAGTTATATTTTGAGTTTTGAGTTATACAGTGGTCCCCAGAGTTCCTAAAATCTGCGAATTTTGGACACATCCAAAACCTTAGTAAATTCATCTAGACATTATGTCACTTTAATACAATAATGTTTTTGTTAAAAAATTATAAAATTTGTTAGTGAAAACATAGTTTAAAATGTTATTCCTAACGTTCCTGAACATTCGGTCCCGCTGTGGGTTCCCGTGAATTTTAAGATAATCTGCAACTTGCTGTTAGTAAGGTACCAAATTAGAACCTGTGAATTTTCTGAGCCGTGAATCATTTTTGACTGTATATTGATTTGTAAAGCATTTTGGATCAACTTCTGTGGCTTTACATTTCCATCTGATGCACTTCAGACATTATATAAATGAATACACTTCTATATAAACACGTGTACATCTACATCTATACACACATTTCCAGCATCATTTGGATCCCACTTGATGTGGAGTTTGGACATTGGACCTCTTTATGTGTTTAAAGGCTCTGGCATGGAGAAGCTGGTTTTGGATCTATGATGATCGCAGATGTTGAGCTATTTTATGAGTTGCTCAGTAGCTCCTGGTTCCATAACCTCAAATGACTGTAAAAGACTGTAGAAAGAACATTACTCATAATCTTACACTCCAGTACTCATGTTAGTTCTCACTCTCCAGTGTTCTGTAATGTTTAAAGACTTTAGTCACAGTCTTGATGTCACCCAATGAGGATGAGGTTCCTCTTTTAAATCTGGTTCCACTCAAGGATTGTTCCTCATAACATCTGAGGGAGTTTTTCCTTGCCACAGTCACCATGGCTGCTCATCAGGGGTAAATACACATCGTTCACCTTCACTGTTAAATTCTGTAAAGCTGCTTTGAGACAATGTCTGTTGTGAAAAGCACAATAGAAATAAACTTGACTTGACATATGTGCAGTAGTGACGGAAGATCGTCTCATTTTAGTGACTCGGTTCTTTGAATTTCGTTCATCAAAATGAACAAATCTTTTTAGAGTCATTTGGTTGTTTTTGTTCATTTGATGAGAATTAAAATAAAGTGTTACTTTTCAATAAGCAGATCCCCAACAAATCTACATAAACCAACTCTGACTATAGTGCCAATAATTTATATATGTGCACGTCGTCTATGGGAGTCATGTGACAAAAGAATGAACGACTCGGACCAGAGGACTCAGGAGATGAAATACTCTAAGTACAGTGTCTGAAATGTTCTTTGTGTTTTAGTAGTAAATGTTGATTTAGTGCTGATTGATAATGAAGTCTTCTCGTTTAGCATTGTGCAGACTTTTAAATGACCACACTCTTCATTCGCTCAGTAACAACTAAAGATTTGAAATGGATTTGGTCTATATTTAAATAAAACTATGGTATATTTCCATATAAAAACACATGTAACGCTCAGGTCAACCAGTTTAAACTTCAGACACAAAGCTTATGTTGGCTAGTGGACTACATTCAGGGTGAAGGTTCATAAATCTTTTAAATGCAGGCCAAAATCCCTTTTATTTGTTATTATTATTATTAATAATGAATAATAAATCAACTGTTTTCTGAGAAACAGTTACCATTCTCTTTCTTTCTTCTTTCTCCCAGCACATGGAGGATATCTGAATTTGTTAAAAACGTCTATATTTAACAGATTTGTTTTTGTTATATATTGTGAGAGACTTTTTGTTTTAACGTCTCTCATTGACCAGAGCTTTGCTAAGTATATTGGAGTCTTGGGTTTCCAGATAAATCTGCCAGGTGTTTTACATCACTGACAAATCCTTGTTCTTAGCCGGAATCAGCTCCTGTTAGCGCCAAGCTGATTGTTTTTCTGAAGTTATTAAATGCTAATACTGGGATGATGAGGTTTCTGCATGATTGGGCTGAATAAATATCTTTGCCGCTGTTAGAAATAACAAACCATGTGCGGGAATTCGGTTCGATTTAGCGCGGATTGTTTAAGTAATCTGCATGTTCCTTAGTTAAGATGGTAAATTTTTCCTTTAGCATATAGAAGGTACATTTATCTTAAAAATTTGCTTGGTGAAAACAGAAATTCTCGTCTTTAATTTCTTGATCAAACTGTAGCTGTCAATCTGAAAGTGTGATGGATCACACATGCTAAAAAAACTGAATATAAGCTAGCTTGTTAGTTTTCTTTTTTTTGGACAGTGTAGCAGTTTACACAGTCATAAATAGTAAATAGATAACCTAATGTTAGTGGGTAATAGTTTACATAACAAATTGTTTGGCTAACATCAGCCTGTGGACTACTAACATTGTGTACACAGTAAATAATACATCCTTAGCATAGTGCTAGCTAGCTTGCAAACTTACACAAGTAATTTTTTAGCAAAATAGCAGCAATGTGTGATCAAAGCTGTTTTCACTTCGGTGTGTCCAAACAGCTGTTGATTATTACTGAAGAATTTAGTAAAAACTGTTTCTTCTGAATCTTATTCTCATTTTATCAGATTAGGTTCCTGTCAATTTCACTGTGGAGACTGAACGTTTTGTGGAAATCTGTAGGAAGACGTGACGCATGCAAGAATGAACTCTGTCCTGTGGATCTCTGACACAGAGGCCGTAAAGTCTGAAAGGAGCTGCAGATAAGAACCTCTAATGAAGTGTGTGCTGAGCTTTTATTTATCCGCGGCGCTGTAATATTTTACAGAGAGCTTATTTTAGGCCGGAGATTAAAGCTGCGTCATTGAGACGATTAAATAACTCACACGCTCGACATTGTAACACAAACACAGGTGTGTGTGTGTGTGTGTGTGTGTGTGTGTAAGTAAGAGAGCAAAAGATAAAGAAACATCACATCCTAGATGCATTCCTTTCCATTGAGGTACAAAGAAGAAAAAGAATCTCTTATATTTTCAGAAAACGATCACTCTTTAATAGAATATTTATTTATGGGGCATTAAGTCAATAACCTGTACAATGCTTTAAAAGCTTTTAGTTTCCGAGACACGTCTTAGTTTGGGCTTCGAGCTCATCCTGATACCATCATTATAAACACCCACACTCTACAGCTTCCGCTTCTTGCTCTTAATATGAGAAGAAAAAAAAACACCCTGAACGGCCTGTACTATATATTAATATTTGTAAAAGTCATTGGATTATGCTTCATTTAAGATCTATCTATCTATCTATCTATCTATCTATCTATCTATCTATCTATCTATCTATCTATCTATCTATCTATCTATCTATCTATCTATCTATCTAAGATCAGATTGTGCCTCATGTAAATTTGGATATTGACTCTTAAATGGCAATAAATAATACACTGTAATATCTAGATCAGGGGTGCACACACTTTTAGCAAGCGAGCTACATATAAAATGACCAAGTCAAAATGATCTACCTACTATAAAAATGCATATAATTATCTCTTTTTTTTTTAATGTCATGCGATCTACCCACACTACCTTTGCGATCAACGTATTGGGCACGCCTGATCTAGACATTTTCTTCAGAACATTAAATCAAATTAAAGAACATTAAATTAAATCACAAACATGCACAGTCAGGAAATTAAATACGGCAATAAAATATAAGCAGCATGTGATGTTGTCGAACCTCTGTGATATCCGTGGTCGATATAAAATAGATATAGATTGGGAATCATTGTAAATGCATAATGAATAAATATTAAGGACAACATTTCAGCCAAATACAATTCAGAAGCTATATTTACTGTACAAACCAACACACATATGGAATATTTAACACATAACAAGTGAGAAAAGGTACGATCAAGGCTTAAGATTCAGGCAGTTAAAATACACATATTACAGATTCCTGACCCTCCTGAGGTTTAACCGTATGACCTTGTAGTCACTAAAACATTAAACAGTGAACATGACCCACCATGTTTCTCATGTTTGACATCATTTGGTGACAGGATTTCTTGTGTAAATATGACTGGAAATGACTATAGAAAGAATTTAGGGCAATTCTGAGGAATAATCACAAATCTTTCAGCATTTCCTGTAAACAAATTAGCGCAGATCTACACAGACACAGACAAAAAAGAATATTATATCATATACACACAGAGGTGCAAAAGTTGATTTATTTTAGTAATTCAATACAAACAGTGAAACTCGTATATTACATAGATTCGTCACACACACAGAATGATATATTTCAAGTGTTTATTTCTTTTAATTTTGATAATTATGGCTTACAGCTAATGAAAACCCAAAATTCTGTATTTCAGAAAATTAGAATATTACTCAAACCAATAAAAAAAGAAAAATAAATAAATAAATGATTTTTAACACAGAAATGTTGGACTATTGAAAAGTATGAACATGTACAGAACTTGGGGCTCCTTTGCATGATTTACTGCAGCGATGCAGCGTGGCATGAAGGCGATCGGTCTGTGACACTGCTGACGTGTTATGGAAGCCCAGCTTGCTTTAATAGCAGCCTTCAGCTCTTCTAAGTTGTCGGGTCTGGTGTCTCAAATCTTCCTCTTTACAATACCCCATAGATTCATAGATAGGTTTTGGTCAGGGCGAGTTTGCTGGCCAATCAAGCACATGGATATTATGGTCCTTAAACCAGGTATTAGTATTTTTGGCAATGTAGGCAGGTGCCAAGTCCTGTTGGAAATTGAAATCAGCATCTCCATAAAGCTGGTCAGCAGAAGGAAGCATGAAGTGGATTTTGTGCTTATCTTCTTTTCTTCCAGACTCTGGGATCTTGTTTTCTAAATAAAATGCAAAATATTCTTTTATCTAAAAATACGACCTTGCCCCACTGAGCAACAGTCCAATCCTTTTTGTCCTTTGCCCAGGTGAGACACCTCTGACGTTGTCTCTGGTTCAGGAGCGGCTTGAAACTTGAATGGGCTTCGTTTCACTTTTTCTACCACATTTTTTCTTCCATTCAACTTTCCATGAATGTGCTTGGATACAGAGGTCTGTGAACAGCAGCTTCTTTAGCGATGACCTTTTGTGTCTCACCCTCCATGTGCAGGGTGTCAATGATTGTCTTTTGGACAACTGTCAAGTCAGCAGTCTTCCCCCATGGTTGTGTAGCCTGAACCAGACTGAGACACCATTTAATGGCTCAGGAAACCTTTGCAGATGTTTGGATTTAATGAGCTGATTAAAGTGATTAGACACCACCAGTCTCCGATATTGAACTTTTTACAATATTCGAATTTTCTTAATTCTTTTGCCATAATCATCAAAATTTAAATAAATAAACACTTGAACTATATCAGTCTGTGTGTGATGAATCTATATAATATACAAGTTTTACTTTTAGTATTAAATTACTAAAATAAATCAACTTTTTAATGATATTCTCATTTATTAAGATGTATATGTATATATTTAAAATTTCATAAATCTGAACCCTGATTGTATTAGAAAAAGTGATGACTGATGGTTGTAGGTGGATTTGTTAGTAATATAGAAGATATAATCCTCGTGGCCTCATGTTCTATTAGCACACACACACACACGTGTCGTTTTACATGACATTAATTCCTTTTTCTTATCTGAGGCTTAGCACACAGTAGGATTGCTGAGCTGGGGTATTTGCACGTGTGTGTGTGTGTGTGTAAGATAGACAAACAGATAGCCAATGCTGTAGTCCCTTAAAACTAAATACGCTATCCATCTACCATATACAAAGTGTGTGTTTGTCATTTGTGAGTCTTTTGCTGAATGACTGAAGACCAGATGGAGAATAAATCGCTTGAAGGTTGTAAGTCGATCGTGAGGTTCTCAGTCAACACTTGAAACACAGAGTGACTAAAACTTCAGGAACTGATTTGACACACTCCAGCTGCCGGTGCTATAAACATAATGGCAGGTTCAGGACACACACACACACACACACACACACACACACACACAAAGTTTATGGTTTACACTCGGCAGAAATGGCATGTTCACGTGGGTGGAGGTCAAACCACATTACATATTAACGCCTCCGCATCTTATCCACACACAAACAGCTTTCAGCTTTAATTGATACAAAACGCCGCTCGTCTGTTTCTGCGTTTGTTTGTTTTGTTTGTTTGTTTGGCCCGTAAACCGAATGATGAGCTGCTGCTTAATGAAGCCCCATCGCTCAGTCCTCTATGGTAATGCAGTGGCTTTGGGTCATGTGGAGCTGAAATGGAGAAAACGGCGGGTTTAAAATGCAGAGTCGTGTCATAGTGAGGGGCTTTTTGTGCTCGTAGTGTTTCTTTGTTTGTTTGTTTTTCACCGTTATTGGTATGAAAGCAAACAAACTGGCTTGGTAAGAGCTGCTTATTAAAATAATATATTTAAAATTTTTGGACTAAAGGAATCTAATCATTGTTTCAGTGATTTGTATTGAATTGAATCAGTGTCTATATAACATTTTTATATTATAGTACATGCCCAATGTGTCAATGAATTTCAGGATCAAGCCAGAATGGAATCGTCTTTCTTTAAAATCTATGTGATGCTCCACATGGCATTTTAGGAGTCAGCCGTGGTCGATTATTCTGCCTCGAAATGTCACTACACTTATAACATCACCTAAATAGAATGTGGAGTGGTGGCAATGATAATAAAAATGTTGTGTGTTTTTGGAAAGTACTTGAAGCATGTCAGTGTACTGAGAAAACTCTCTGTCTTCAAGAATTTCCCATGACGAAAAACATTAACCCTTTATATGAAGTCCTTATAGAAAACTTCACCACATCAGCAAGTCCATGTGATTGTGCTGTTACCATAGAAACAATATTGTATTATAATGTGTGCATTGATTGAAACCTGTACAGTCAGAGCTGCTGTTTTGATTCTGACCGATAAGATTGGAAAATCATCAATATTGTTATATGAACATATAAATCATTAGTATCAGTTTTATACGTGTTAAATGAACTCTTGCACTCTCGTTCCCAACCTGTTCTTACACACACACACACACACACACACACACACACACACACACAGATTGATTTACATTCCTCTCCTAAAAATACACCCTGATGGAAGACATGTGCAATGTCACAGCCTCGTGTCTATTCCAGAGTTACTCATGTCCTTCTCTCCGTCACATACCGAGAGAGACATATGAGACGGAGCGAGGACAGAGCGAGGGATCTGAAAATACTTTCCTTAAATGAAAACAGAAATCACTGTACCTTAAATGACAGGCAATAAATCTCTCAACATGATATCACACTTGACAGGGAGTGTAATAAGGTATTATATCCCTCGAGCCCATTCATACTTATGCTACTGATTCGCTTCTTTTAATCACATTATATATATATATATATATATATATATATATATATAGTATTCCTGCATGGGTTTTTGTCTGAAAGAGATTTTTCTCTTTATCTGTATTTGGCTCTGTTGAGATATTGGGTTCATTTAAGTTTTAGTTTTTATATATATTAGCATATAAACATAACCTGACATGACATATGACATACAAGGTCATATCTCCAAACAGCAACTTCTCTAACATTTGGCGTGAAAGTAAATTGTGTAATACAAAGGCAAGTCTCTATAACACCATCAAAACCTTGGTCCGCCAGCGCAATGGAAATCCGACTAGTGTTTTTCCACAATTGTATTAAGCAGCTAGAATTACTTCAGGTCACATAGGAGCTGCCAGAACATCACGAAGAACCCTCGGTGTCTCCGCTTGGATTCTATCATTCTGCCAAATAAATCAAGTGTAATGAAGGGTAGGAAATTCCAACATAAAATTAACACGTTGTTTGTTCTACCATGCAGCATTTTTGCAGCGTTTTATTGCAGCTTTCATGCCTGGCTCATTTCAGATTCATATTTCTGCATTTTTATGTCTTTTTATGTATATGGGGCAGTGGTAGTCCAGTGGTTAAGGCTCTGGGTTACTGATCACAAGGTCAGCGGTTCGAACCCCAGCACAGCCAAGCTACCACTGTTGAGCCCTTGAGCAAGGCACTTAACCCTATCAGCTCCAGGGGCGCCGTACCATGGCTGACCCTGCGCTCTGACCCCAGCTTCCAGATGAGTTGGGATATGCGAAAAAACTAGAAATTTCCCCACTGTGGGACGAATAAAGGTTAAATTATTATTATTATTATTATGTTTACATCAATATTTCACATTCGGTGCGTCTTAGAAAATGTATGCTTTATGCACATGATTCGGAAAAAACTGTGCACTGAAAAAACAGCACAGGAGGCAAGATTTCCCAGCACAGCGGAAGGACGATTATAAATTGTCCTCTGAAGTGGTTCAGTTCATTTAAAATACACTTCAATATCGACATGGGGCTTTTTGGGGTTTTCATGCTGAGAAAATTCATCCTTCGGTGGACTCTATGAAACCTGCCAATCCACTCACAGTATTTCTTTCTTACAGCCTTGGTGTAAATTCAGTACCACATACACTCCTCGCGAAACTGCTCATCTTATCAGGGTTCATTTACGAAACCACTCCAGGCTGTTGCCTTAATGCATCTCATTGTTTGTCTTGACCTCATGTCTCTTCTTGTCTTTCTCCTGTGTTTTGCAGATTCTCTACGACAGCCCGAAAGCTCGCCGCGAGGTGGAGTTGCACTGGCGTGTCTCCAGCGGGCCGCACATAGTGCGTATCCTGAGCCTCTATGAAAACATGCATCATGGGAAAAAGTGCCTGCTCATTATCATGGAATGGTGAGGACGTGCCACTGATTACGCTGCACTTCCTAGCATGCACCATGCAGCTCTTTTGAAATGCATAACCCTGGCCTCAGTCATCAGCAGATGCTCAGACTAACTGGAAAACGGTTGTAATGACTTTGTTTACTGATGCCAGGATAAGAAAAAAAGCTTGATCTGCTTTAAGGATTTGACTGGAGTGGGCTGATTCGATCGGTTTGCTCCTTTAATCTAAAATAAACAACAACAACATCATATCACTGTAGCTGAATGTTTTCATTCAGTATATTATATTTATTATACTACTAAAGGCAGATTTTTGTTCAATATTAATGATCTTTACATCGCATCTTTCATC